>NW_010128816.1:3281-75143 GCF_000699245.1 Pterocles gutturalis | reverse complement strand
GGTCATTCTATGATTCTATGATTTACTTCCACTTTTTAGACTACTATGCCATTTTGTAGGTGTACGTTATCTATGATGATAAAATTTTAACCTTCAGAAATGGCAACTGAAAGTCCACAAAATGTGGTGAAAATGCTTTCCGGTGCTCCGCTCTTTTTCTTATTGAATTAAACCTGTTTTCTTGTTTGATGTAGATCCCCCCCCACCGCAGGTTCTTCACATTTCCTTCATCCATATGTTAATATGTATGTTAGTATATTAATAAAACCTATGTAAACCAAATTATTTATATATAGAAGTAACTCATCCTTCACTAATATAAATCTGTGGAATTATTTAGGATGACAGCCCCTCTTTGGAAGCAGTAAGGTCTAGAGTGGCATGCCTTCTTGGATCTTTGGGAGGACAGATAAACCACAACTTAATTACAGGTGAGTGTAAAAAAATAAAAAAATGTTTACATGCATCTACTGTCCTTCTCAAAAGTTGATTTTAGTGAGGTCGCAACATCACTTTATAAGAATTCATGAGCTCTTCCAGGAAAGCTGTTCCTCTTGTTTAAGTAAAATTACTTTTGTTCAGTTTTGGAGTTCAGGAGAACAAACTATTAACTAACATTATAAAAAATTACATTATGACTGTATGATTGTATTTATTCTGCACCTTTGCCCTCTGGCTCCAAAGCCATTTTAAAGCTTTGCCATGGTTCACAACTCCTTAGTACGTTTTTCCACCTGTTTACTACAATTCCCACTTAGTCCAGTTTTGCAGAACTGCAGCCTGTGAATTGTGTACGTCTTGGCGACCTTACTTCTTAATTAGTGAATTTAAGGTTCACTATGCCTTTAGTAGGTCCAAGCAGTAGAGCTCCATTTGAGTGCCTCCTCAAAAAAACATTTTCTGTTCTTCTCTGTTCAGTCTGTGAATAAGCTTTATAGTTTAATTATTATAAATCTAATAAAATAAAATCTAATTAAAACAAGAGTGGGAAAATATACTGTTAAGTACCTGATAATGAGCTTTAAGGGATAAATTCAGCACAAAATTTAGTCAGTTGTATAGAAGTGTTGTTTCTTTCTTTTATCAATTTTCTTTCTGCTGAGTACTTCTCTGTTGCTTATTCAGGAATATTGAGGGAAAGTAGCATTTTTCCCTGGAAATGAAGTACAAAGTGTGGTCAGACTTTGTTAACCAGATTAACAAATATGGGAATATAGGGAAAGAAGGGAGTAATTATGTCAATTTTTCCTGGAGGACATAGCCATAAATGTTGTTGTTCTCTGTGCAGCTGCAGAAGTCTTTATGTTGGAGCTGTTTGTCTGATCTGATCTTCAAGAATTGTTTATAACAGTAGAAGACAGGAGTAATATATTGGATGTCTTAAAGAAGTATTTGAAATTAAGTGTGATTCTGTGTCTTCTGGGTTTATAATTGTCTCCAAACTTACCTGGATTGAAACTGGAGCCTGCTCTGGCAATCTCCTGAAATGTTGGCTGCAATCATTTTTTCCATGTGATGGCTAAACATCTATTTGGATGTGCATATAAACCAAGCCTTCTAATGTACTTCTGGTAGTTGTAACGTTCAGTAATTTATGAAGCATTAACAGTTTGTGGCAAACTAACTGAAGCTGGAAGGTTACAGATTTTTTTGACTGAGCTAAAGGAATACTTCTTCTGTGTATACTGTATAAAGGGGTGGTTTTTTTTGTTGTTTTTTCTGTGTTTTCAAATGCACTAGCTACCTCTGCAGAAGAGATGATGAAGAAATGTGTATCCTGGGACACTGAGAAACGTCTGAGCTTTGCTGTACCGTTTGCAGATATGAAGCCTGTCATCTACTTGGATTTATTCTTGCCTCGTGTGACTGAACTGGCTCTTTCTGCAAGTGACAGACAAACAAAAGTATTGATGTTTTTTCTGCGTCTTTTTTCATGCTAGCTGATAAACACTGTGTAAAAATAATGCCTTAGTTATTAAGAAAAACTTATTTTAATTAATTCGTAGGTAGTAATGTGCTGCTTTCATGCTCTTTCACGATGAAATTATTCTTGAGTGTTTAAAAACTAAAGAGCAGAAGTTGCTATAAGCTCTATCAGACACCCTTGTGCTTTGAGAGTTAGACTAAACATAAAAATGAAAATCTTAAACTAGTTGATCTTCAGTGTTTTTTGGCCTCCTTTTGGCGTATGAGCTTGTGGGCCCAGTCCAGCAGAGCGCTTCAGCAAATATTGTGCTGCTTTGGTGGATTGGGATGTTGATATCTAAAGAGATTCCAGAAGGACTGTATCCTTGAAAACACAGAGATGGGTGACTTATCCACTGATTAATTTTCTGCAGCTGAAAAGTGACTGCTCACGGTAGAGACTAGAGCATAAGGACAAAGACCAGTTAGAATGTGCTTAAATTATTTCCATGTTTTAGCACAGACTGGAGTGATTTCTCAAGTACACCCTTTCTTTTGGCTCATTCTTACCTGCTCACAATTTTTTGTTCTCTGAAAGGAATGGATGCATAACGAAAGGGTTTTTTAAATTTCAGGTTGCAGCATGTGAGCTACTGCATAGCATAGTAACGTATATGTTGGGGAAAGCATCTCAGATGCCAGAAGGATGTCGGGGTCCCCCACCCATGTATCAGTTAAATAAGCGAGTATTTCCAGTACTGCTTCGTCTTGCTTGTGATGTAGACCAGGTAAACAGATTCATTTATAAGCCTTTTAGCTTGTTTAAAATACCTCTAAATCTGGGAAGTCATTTATAATTTTTAGAAGTTATCCCATTAGAAATTACCTTGACATGTGGACTTTCCCCATCATCCCCCACCCTGCGCGAAATGTGGTGTATTTTGTAAGCTATTTTAGGAATAGTTTTTCAGAATTTCAGGGCCAGGTGGGGTGGAAGCCTTTTCAAAGACTTCAGTACCGGAGTATAATTCAGACTAACTCAGGGGAGTGTACAAATACACGAGCGTTTCAAGAGTTGTGATAGATCCAAGATTCGAAGAGTTTGTGGTAGTAGCTGCTCTTTATTGCTGTATTTAATTTCTATATTTTTCTTTTTCTGTAATAAGCTAATTTGAGGTGAGGTTGATTATTTCAATACTGGATGAGTGCAAAGCTACAATTCACAAGAAGGACATTTGGGAGAGAATTTGTAGCTGCTTCATTGACAGTTGAGGATGATATATTTAATTCAAACAGCTGAACTTGGTATTTCTTCTCCTTTACGCAAAACAGAGTAGACACACAGGTTCGGCTGCACTGAAATGACAGATCTTGTGCCTTTTCAGACTGCTATTTGGACCCTGGCATCCAGATTCTTTTTTTAGACTAAAAGGATTTGTCTTCTGTTAAAATATACAGGAAGTTATGTTACCAGTTTAGGTGAAACCCTTTCTCCTGGCATATGGCTAAATTTAAACTGTAGGTAAATAGTATCTGAATTCATCCAGACCAATGCACACAGACATAGACACTGTATTATAAGCAAGTATATTTAATGATTCTGTCTTTCGTGTTATAGTACAATGGTATTTGCTCAAGTTGACTTACAAGCAGAATTGTTGAAATCCAGCAAGTTAGAATAATGTATGTGGTAAATATTAAGACAGAGTTTAAATCAGAATATGGCTTAAAAGCAAACTTCCTTGTTTTCCTGCCTGTGTATTGGCATATCAGTCCATGGCATGCAATATTTTTTGTCTGTCTCAGAGGATCTTACTGAAAGCAAGCGTAGAGATCTTTTGAGACTAGTTGAATAGAAAGTAGCTAACCAGATTTTTTTTTTCTTTAATCCTTGATATGGGAATGTAATATGAAGCTGATTATTTTATAGACTCTTTTTCAAATAAATATTTTTTTCTTTTTATTCTTATGTATTTTGAGTAGCAACATAGCATAGAAATATATTAATACTGGAAAAGTAGTTGCCTTTTTTTATTTTCAGGTAACAAGACAGTTGTATGAGCCTTTAGTCATGCAACTCATTCACTGGTTTACGAACAACAAAAAATTTGAGAGTCAAGATACGGTGGTGTTCCTGGAAGCTATCTTGGTAGGTCATAAGTCTGCCTTTTCTTTTTTTCTGTGCCATGATGACTTTAACTAGCATCATTTTACTACTGAAAGAACGAGGAGCACCTAAGCAGATGTAGGGGCTCCTTATTTGAAAGAAGGAAAGCAGGTTATCAATTTTGTGATCTTTTAATGTTTTTTAATCAAGATTTTGATGAATTATTTCTCTATTTCTTTGATATTCTCAAAATGCAAGTCTTTAGAGTGCTTAGAGGATTAATGAAACGTTATTTTTGTCGTAGGTTTTTCCCCGACTCAATTAAAGTTGCTTTTGACGTGTGCTTAATTTTTCTGTAAGCTTATTTGCTTTCACCAGGCACAAAAGCTTTAAATTGAAAACTGGCTTTTGGCACTAACCTGAAGGGGCTGGAGCCAAGATAGGTCAGGAGATTTTTGCAGTACTTTTTATAAATTAAGTCAATGTTGCCATACTGGCTAATCAGAAAATGAAGTGACTTAGACAAGGCTTCTAAACTGTTCAGTAGCTGAGATGGGAATAAAAATCCAGACCTTTGAGACCTAATCCAGTGCTGTGAGGGCTGGAAATGCTTTCCCTTTCCTTGGACAGTAGTAGTTTTGAGGCTTTATTACTTCTGGGAAAGTGTGAGTACATTTTTTTTAACTTACAAATAATACTGTGTAAATAAACTGTTCTAATAACTGCGCTGGGACAATGCCTTTTTTTTTCTGTTCTTCTAATGAAATGTTGTATAATTTCAGAGTGGCATAGTGGATCCAGTTGACAGCACTTTGAGAGATTTCTGTGGTCAATGTGTACGAGAATTTTTGAAATGGTCTATTAAGCAGACAACACCAAGACAGCAGGAGAAAAGCCCAGCAAACACCAAGTCTCTTTTTAAACGGTTGTATAGTCTTGCTCTTCATCCCAGCGCTTTCAAGAGACTGGGTGCAGCGCTTGCTTTTAACAGTATCTACAGAGAATTTCGGTGAGCAAACAGAGCTTGGAACACTAGCTAACTTGGACTAAAGGTTCAAGGAGATAAAAAGAATTGAGCAAAGAACTCAAATAGTCATCCTCTCACACTCATTCTGTTAATGAATACAGTAGCTGTAAAACTGAGTTACTCAGATTATTGATTTTTAACTATAATTTTGTACTTCAGGCTTTCTACAAGTGGGGAGTGTGAAAGTTTAAATTTCTGTCGCAAGTTTATGGGAAGTTACTTATGCCTTTTAAAGGTGATCAGCAAGTCTTTATTGCTATTCTTCTAGGGTGGTTTAGATGTGTTTTTTTCGTGAAAACATCTTGTGCAGTTTGTCTCTACAGTATTTTAATTTGTTTTTTAATTAGAATTTCGCACTTAGTGCTTCTTCTACTCAAGTTCCTCATCATATTTATTCCTAATTCTAAAAGGGAAGAAGATTCTCTGGTGGAGCAGTTTGTATTTGAAGCATTGGTTGTATTTCTGGAAAGTCTAGCCTTAACCCATGCAGATGAGAAATCATTAGGTGAGCTATAATTAATTAACTATGGAATGAAGAAAAAAAGCCGTCCTGTTGTATCTTGGACTAAAAAAAGAAAAACTAAACCAAATAATGAATCTCTAACTAGAAGAAAAGTGTGCTTCCTCTTACAACAAAGGAAGGATTATTTTTCATTACTGATAGAGAGGTCATTCGATATCTAGTTAGGAACTCTTTGAATTGACTCCTTGCAACATATAAAGGTGGAAGATTTTGCGCTCAAGACAAAGAAGCTTTTCACATTTACAATGATTTACAGTTTTACAGTAATACTGAAAATGCTAGTGTGCTTTTGATTTGAGTCCTGGTTTTGCAGTTATGCATTGTAAAAATGTAGCTTGATGAGAATCTTTAAGTCTGCTCTTTGATAACAAACAAAATGTTGGAAAAATTGGCATTTCCCTATATTTTGTGGAAAATTTCCATGATTTTGTAATATCCTTTCCTGTTTGCTTTGTCATTTTTCTCTACAACAGTATGTAGCTTATGAAGAATCTGTGACCTCTTCCACAGTGCTAATGATTCTTCACTAAGTTTACTTTTCTCCTGTTCTGTTTTTTTAGTGCTCTGACTTTCATCAGTTAATAGTAATTAGAACATAAAACCAAAAACTGATGTTGCAAAGATTTATTTCTTTCAGATAAACAGTTCAGTATATGATAGGAGCGGCCCCAGAAGAAATATTCATATGGGAAAATTTTAGAGTTTCTCTAAGCATGAGCGTAGTGGAGGTGATAGACATTATCCTGTGTGTAAGTCTCTTGCACCATTTCTCTAGTGATAGAACCTTCATTCATTTAACCTCGTTGCTAATATATGTCAATTCCCTCTTTCTAACAGGTACCGCTCAACAATGTTGCGATGCTATTAATCACCTGAAGCGCATAATCAAGCATAAAGCACCCTCTCTAAACAAGGAAGGAAAACGGAGAGTACCACAGTGAGCAATTCGCCATTCTTTTGATTTTTTGAATGTTGCATTTTGGTTAACAATGTAGTTCCATTAATACTTAGGACTGAATGGGTAATTCATTCTGTGACTGGTGCTGATAGAGATCTCCTGATAGGTCTGTTGAACCACTGGTGAGAAATGCTGGAGGTGATAAAAAAGGGTCATGATGGTTGTTCTTTATTCCTAAGCTCAGAACAGAGGGCTTGCTTTAGTTTGTCAAGGACAGAAGGGAAAGAAAAGCATGTGTCCTGCTCACAGCAGTGGTTATAATAATGTCAGCATTGGTGTTACAAAGAATTTGAAGGAAATTCCGCCCAAGTTTTTTTTTGTGGTTTGTTTTGGGTTTTTTGTTGTTGCTGTAAGGGTTAGCAGAAGTAGGACAAGCTGCAGTAGGATGATCAGTGATTAAAGACAGGTAGTGAAAAAGGTGGAAGAAGCAAGAATCGATTCAGTATCAGGCTGGATGAAGTTCTGAGTCACCTGGTCTAATTGCATAGTTGACTCCACTTAGAGCAGGAGGTTGGACTGGAGACCTCCTCAGGTCACTTCTGAGCTGAATTATCCTGTGACCCTAAGGAAACAGGCAAGTGGAATCTGGGAGTTAGGTCACTGCTGTGGCACATGGTAAGTTAGGAGACTGGATAACTAGAGACAGGAAAACTGTGCGGGTTAATTTAAGCTTTATTCTCCATTTTTATCTATTTGATTGTTACAAAGAAAAGGAGAGAGACCTGATTCTCCTTTTTAAAATTTTGCCACGAAGAGTGTGCTCTGGGGATCAATAGTAGAGTGGGGACAAAGGAAAGTAGTGCAGAATGTGCTTGTAGAAGAGCTCTTCCTTATAGTCCAGACGGGCTGTGGTTAGATAGATAAAAGGACATTCATAATACTCATGAAACATTTTGATGTTTTTCAACTGGAAGACTATGTTGTGAGGACTGTTAATCCCTAGTATTTTTGTGCAGAGGATTTCCAGCTACTAAGTTGGTGTGTCTTCTGGATGTTGTCCTGTGGCTCTTAGCGCAGTGTGGACGACCTCAGACAGAGTGCCGGCATAAAGCCATGGAGCTCTTCTATGAATTTGTTCCTTTATTACCAGGTATTGTAAGTCTGAATGCACTATTATCTTTGCTTTACTGTGCATGTCTTCCCTCTGTGTTTTCTGTGCAAAGTACTGATGACAAGAAAAGTTGTTTTTGAAGTAAATATCTGTTCACCCAATGCTGTTAAATAGAAACTGAGTAGTTGCTCATATTGGAAATCAAGTATTGTGAGAACCTCAAGGTTTGTGGGCATAGAAAAGGGTTTTATTGCAAACTTCCTTTCAGATGGGAAAGAGAACTTACAGGCCCAGAACTACTGTTGTCTCCAGCTATAAAGGCAGTATTTGCTGACTGGGAGCTAGTGGGAGCATCTCACAAGTTGGTCTCTTTGTGGGTAATTTAAGTAGTATGACCAAGGCTAGATCAGAACCAATACCTTCTCTGCTACAAGATCCAGTTTAAAACACAATGTTTGTGCATGTCAGTCCATTTGCCTCTAATTCCTTGCTAGTTTGAAATGTGTTTTTTCTAGGGAATTTATATTTCTGTTTGTATTTCTGTCAGGAAACAAGTCTCCATCTTCTTGGCTGGCTGATGTCTTAAAAAACCGAGATGCTTCTTTCCTCATTAACAAATTTGAAGGAGGTGGCAGCGATGCCAAAATTCTGTCTGGGATCCTTTCTCAGCCAACTCTCTATGGTATGCAGGAGCCCTCCAGTTTACAGACTGTCATGCGGTGGATGGATATGTTCTTAGCAGCACTAGACTGCTACAATACATTCTTCGAGCTGCGAATGATCAAACCTCATGAAATACTGGGTGAGCGATTAACTCTTGCATTAGGTTCATTAATGTCTGTTACACAAAGCCCATAAAAGATGAGTTTATAACTTGGACTTTAAGCTTTTTTTCTTAAGTGTAGAGTTGATGAATTCTACAAATCCTCCCAAGGGTTTCAATGGCAGTTGTTGTACTGGATGTTTTTTGATTAAGAAGTACTTTGGTAATAGTGTATCTTAAAATGTTTCCTTTTTGTCCTGTAACTATACCTTTAAATTTATCTCAGTGATCCAATCACCAGCAACGTCTTCTACTAAGAGATTTTTTTTATTATTATTATTTTAAGTCTTTCTAAAGCTGTTTAGTAGCTCTTTATTAACGTCTGGAGGGAGCTATCAGAAAGCAATGAAAGAAGTCAGCTGTTAACTTCAAGCCCTGTACGTTACCTTTCTTCAGTTCCTGATGCTTCAACTGCATCAGGTCCAAAAGCCTCGTATTTGAATTTTGATCAGGTGCATAGTAGTACCTTGTTTAGCCATTGGGCATCTTAAGAAGTTTTTCTTTTAATTATTCCTGCAGGTCTAAAAAAAATGCTTTTTATCACTGATAATACAGTTGCATAGTTACTTCACATATCAAGTTTTGTACAAGTTCTGGGTAGTCAGCATCATCTCTGTCTTAGTTTAAAACAATACTTAATATCCTTGTTGGATGCAGTTGGCGGAGGGCTAAATTACTCAAAACTAGGGATTTAAAACCTTTATCCTTTTTATTACACGTCTAAATCATCATAATGAATAAGTGTTTGCAATGATCAGTAAGTAGAAAGCTACACTTCACTGCTCAGAATGTTAATATTTGGAATTGGCATGGGACTTTCAGAAAATACTGGTGTGAGATGTCGTGGCTTGCTGTTTGTTATCTCAGTTTGACTGTTTTCTTCCAAACACAAAATGTATTTAAAAGCTGAGAGCGGCTGTATCGTTTCAACTTAGTATGATTCTTTTTAGGTGTAAATGAAAGATCCTCTTTCTTGGAAGCTGTGCAGTTCTTCCTTGAAACTATTGCTTTGCGTGATATCCATGCAGTGGAGGAGTGCTTTGATTGCAGTTCGAAAGGCAACATGTTCAGTCCACAAGAGAGGGATGTATATAATTACAGCAAGTGTACAATTATAGTCCGAATCATGGAGTTTGTCACCATGATCCTGGAAACATGCCAGCAGGATTTCTGGAAGGTAGGCACTGAAATATGTAGTGGATAAAAGATACAAATTTTAGATATAGTTAAAGATTTGTGTTTTCATTGTGAGGTTAGTTTGCTGGAGGACATCATCTTTAATGGTGTTTTAATTGAACGTAATGACTAAGTGTTGTGAACTGTTATGGTCTTCGCACGTAAGTGAAAAGAATTATATTGCACAGTTGAGTTTTAGTGGTTGATTTAGTTTTGATTAGAGGAATTAATGTTTCCTATATCTTCTAGTTGTACATTGACTATGAGATTGTCATCCTGTATGGAGTACTTGGAATGAATATTTCTTGCATGACTCCTGATGGCCTTAAATGTGTGGAGGTGATAGCTGCTTGAAAGGCAGAAAGGCAGATTGTGGCAATTCTTTCCTGAATTTGGTATAAATACTCAAGTCTCTCCATTTGCCTAGTTTTGGTGCAATATAAGCTGTATTCAGCTACATAAAGTGTAGTCTCTTAAGAATTTTATGCCACCAGGTTTAGTTCTGAGACTGACACTGTCTCTTGTTTTAATCTCTAATAGTGTGCAGAGAGGTGTACATCTGGATTTCAAGGTGATTACAGGTGTATAATCAAGACTTAAATAGGCCTATGTTGACATAAAAGATCTTATGTGCAGTTTGATGAGGTAGCATGTATCGTATGTATATTTTCATAGATACTTAGTTTCTCTGTATTAGCACAATTGATTGAAAGTCAGACATTTAATGGAAAAAGTCGCAGTGAGAATAGTTATTGTTCCATGTTTTGTTTCATTTTAGATACAAAGACTAATGATAAGTTATGAAGAATAAAATAGGGAAATCTAAATGGAATTTTAAATAAATTTATTTAATTTTATTTAATGTTTTATTCTTTCTAGCTGCTTGAGAAGGAATTGCTTAATGCAAGCCTTATAGAGCTTCTGGTGATGACAGTGTGTGATCCATCCCACGTAGGCTTTAACACTGCTGATGTGCAGGTCATGAAGAATCTTCCAGATATCTCAGTAAGGCTCATGAAAGCTTTGATGAAATCTCCCTATAAGGAATCTTTGAAACTGTGCATAAAAAAAAGAATCACACTACAGAGGTAAGTAGGGGCTTTCTGGTGAGCATGAATCCAGAACGAATGCCACACACTGTGAGAAACGGAAAGTAAATGATGTTGTGTGCAGTTGCACATGGAGCTCCCCACCAATGTAATGTTATTGTTTCTCTTTCCTCATTAGCCTTGAGGACCTTTGTTCTGTTGATCTGTTTAATTCCGATGCACGTTTTGATCAAGTTAGGTTTAGTGCTGTCCTTTCTGCCTGCAAGCAACTCCAGAAATCTGGCCTGCTTCAGTCTGTTCTTCACAATAAGGTAATTGTTTATCCAGAAAATAATGGTGAATATTTTTATACAGTAAAGAGCTTTTTCTGTGTAAAAGGCCAGTATGAAAACGGGGAACAGATGAGATGAAGTTGTGTAAAATGAGATCAGCAGTGAAGAGCTGGTGTTGAATAGCATCAGAAATAAATGTTTTATGTTTATTCTATAAATCTGAGTAGCAAAATACTGAGGTTTGAACAATCTTCATAGTTATGTCTGTCTTTCTCCAATTTCCAGAGCCTGCAGGCAACTAGAATCTACTTGAAACTTCATTTTAGTGAGCTTCACAAGACTCAAAGCTCAAAAATCGGGATTTACTATCCTATAAAGGAGGCATTTTTCAAAAAATTTTAAACAAGGAACATCCCAAGTGATGGGGGAAGTTGGAGGAATACATTCTGGCTGATCAGAAAGCAATATAGTGGGTCTAAGTTGGAGAAAAAATAGGATGGAGAGCAGTTGAGGGCGGGGGTCTACACTATATTACTCAAAAGAGTTTTCTCCAAAGTTTCTGATTGTAGTCCATGTGTTGTAGTTAGGGCAATTGAATGAAAACAGGCTATGCACCATCCGCAAGGACTGAGCAAAATTATCTGCTGGTGAGCAAGGCTATATTTAGCAAGGAACAAAATACTTAATTTCTGTGGGGTGTTTGCCATGTATCCTCTACCTCCAAACAAAAGCTAGAGCTGTGATTGTAGGGTGGTGATACTTGGGCAGCTGTGTGGTTTACCTTTTGTGGCTCACCTGTTCTGTAGTAGTGTTGTTATCTGAAAAAACACTACAGGAGGATCAGAATCTTTTCAAGATTTTTAAAATTACTGTTAGTTTGTTCTGAACTTTATATGCAACTGGGTTGACCGGTTAAAAATCTTGTTCCTCAGGTAGAAACGTGTCTTGTCATGGTATATTTGCATCGCTTTATAAGAAAATGACCTCGAGTTCAAGTGTCTTCATTAGCTGTATAGGTGGATGTGAAGGCTTTTATGGTTTGGGTTTTTTGGGGTGTTTTTCAGCTTATATTGCCACTTGTTTATTTATTTCTACAGGATGAAGGACCTCATTTCTCAGTTGGCTCTAAGCTTCTTTCAGCTGTTTATAAAGGTATTGCCCCTGGGGGTGAAAGGATATCTCTTCCATCATTAGACATCAGCAGTAAGCGATTAGCTGATAGACTCCTGCAGCTAGCCTTTGCTATTGATGACCAGGTAGGATATGGTTCCCCAGTTTTAATACTGAATTATCATTTAATGCTCATCATCAATAGTCTTCTACCCATATTTTGGGTATACGAGGCTGATGTTTTATTCATAATCCTACAGAGGAACTGTAAGGGTTCTTTGGCTTAATTGAGTGACAATTGTAGATAACAAGCATTTCAGTATTCTATTTGTGCTTTATTTTTGTGCTTTCTGGCAACATAAAAGAGTTTGGGGTAGAAACTTTAAAAAAAAAATCTCATGTGCTTTTGTAAGAAATGAGTGGAACTTAATGTGGTTGAGATAACTGTCTCTATACTTTAATTTTCACAGTGTGAGGAGCTAGTAAGTCTGCTGTTGAACACAGTGGTGTTATCTGTGCCATTATCAGGAGCATCCCAGAAGAACCTGATCAATTTCTCTCATGGACAGTATTTCTACAGCCTGTTCTCAGAAACCATCAATCAACATCTGCTGAAAAACCTGGATGTGATCATAGTCCAGCTTATGGAATCAACTGTCAGCAATCCCCAAATGGTATTAGATCAGTTCTTTAAAAGGGCAAAGTCAAATGGGACTGTTAAAAGTAACACATTTTTTTGTTGTTATAGGTGGATGTAACTGAGTATGTAGTGAGGAAAAGTGCATTTGATTGCATGTCGGACAGCATTGCCCTCGTAGCGGTTCTGTTTTTATTGTCATGGCCTTCTGGTGCCTACTGGTACTACCTTCATGATCTCTGGCAACCTGATGTAGCTTAGGCTGTGTGTTGTCTCATGTCAAACTGGATGGAAAGTGCTTACCTATTACTTATCCTGAAATCTATGAATTTCTGAATTTTTTTTGCATAGTACTTGAAATCAAGAGTGTCCTTTCAAAGCAAGCCTGATTGTTCCCATTTACTCTGCTTTGATTTTCATTGTAGAGTGGTCCCAGGGCATGCAGACTGGATTTGATTTGTATAAAACTAAACTGGAAAGTGAACTTCAACCACTACTGGGCATTTAGTCCACAGAACTAGAGTAGAGCTGAATCAAAGTATTAAAAAGAGAGACAAACTCAGGTACTCAGTCTCAGCACCACTTGTTTTGCTCAACAGGTTTTCTTCTGTTGGTCCACACTACTTACTAATGTAGAGCTCACCTTCAGGTCCACGAAGGAATGTGCTTTAACTGAGAAGCCTTCTTTCAGTGCTTCTGACAAACAGAAGGGTCAAAAAGAGAGATCAAAAGTCCACTTTTCCCTTTTGCTTAAAAAGATGCTCAGGAAAGTAGATTATCCTTTTAAAAACAATTGAATCTTTCTTTGTCCGAGATGTTAAGCTTAAAAGTGATGCTTTCAACTAATGTTTTAAAACACAGGGAGGATAATTTTTTATGATACCAGAAATTGTTTAATTTGATTGTAGAGAGATGTATGTATGTTTTAAAAGGCTGGTGCTTGTGATGACTGTAGTGTTTTCTGTGCAGAGCATGCCACATTAGATTTACTTTTAAAAGTGTTCCTGATAAGCGACAAGCTACAAATTTACACTGACTACATGTGGCAATAGTGTTTAAAGTCTTTACTTCATTAATTTAGTGAAGGTAAATAGCCAAATTGGGTCAAACACACACTTTTTCTGCAGCCTGCTATTTGCTGTTTTTCTTTGCCTGACTTAAAAAAAAAATATGGCGTACATTTAATAGGATATCTTTAGTTTTATGCATTTGTGATGTACGGGAGGAAAAAATAAGGTTTATTTTACTGTACTCATCCAAATCTGGTGAAATCTCAAGGTTGATAAAGTCAATCCAGTTTATTAGGTGGTTGCCACCTATTCCAGAGAATGCAGAAGTTATGTTTGGAAGTAATTTTCAGTTTTAGTCAGGTCTTAGACTGTGAAGAAAAAAAGATTGAAGCATACTGAGTGCGTATCTGGTATGCCGTGGTTTGTGTTTCCTTTCAAAATGTATGCATATAAGTTACCATATGTGCTATTTCTCCTTTTTTCTCAGCTTCACATTAACTAAAATTTTCAAGTATTGATCTTTAGAGTCATTCTGGATTATATTTTATTTCTCCATATCTTCACACAAAAGGTATGGGAAGGAATTGCTGCGTTGTACTGAGTGAAACAGGAGTAAATTGGATAGAAGTCTCTTTTTTGAAGTGTGTGCTTCTGATTTTCTACAGAGAGACTTCTCCTGTATGCTTTTGAGATTTAAATCTAGCATTGCTACGTGATGCAATAAATCTAACTTAAATTTGCTGATAAAGTAGGATTTTCAAAGATCTTTAAGCATTTACTTTCCATTAAATCCTGTTATATTAAAGGATGTGGGATAGAATTAAGATCTTCCACTTTTAAATCCTAATCTTAGCTTTCTGAAAGAGTCAAAGAGGAAGGTGCTTCTAATTTAGGAGCTTTTAGGACAGTTAGTCAGAGAAAGAGCCTCAGTGGAAGAGATTTTCTTCTTTTTAACAACAACGGTGAATCGGTGATGCTTTTGTCGTGACTGCCCATACTGAAGAAATCCTATCATTTCGTTTGGGATGTAAGAATCTACCTGTTGTTTTTCCTTTCAGGTTGGCAGCATTTTGAATGGCATGTTAGATCGGAGTTTTAGGGAGCGTGCTGTACGCAAGCAGCAAGGAGTGAAACTGGTCACAGCTGTACTAAGAAACTGGAAAAAACTTGACAGCTGGTGGGCCAAAGGCTCAGCTCCTGAGAGCAAAATGGCAGTCCTGACCCTGCTGGCAAAAGTTCTCCAGGTACGTGTTACTTTATACAATCCAGGTAACTTTTCTAGTTCTGTAGGAATTACGCCTTGTTTTAAAGAAATGCTGTTTCATTCTGATTTTATGTTTGGGGGTCGGGAAGTTGAAGAATATAAAAAATCTAGTATCTTTCTATTTGCAAAGTACAAAAACTGTTTGGATAGACAGAAACTACTAGATTTTGCTCTTTTCTTTCCTTCTCCCTCCTTTTTTTTTTTCTTACTGCTCTAATGTTTTCACTTCCTTTTTCCCTTCTTGAGAATTGGTACGTACAGGGAATAGACTTTGAAACTGAGCAGCCTCCGATAATGCTCTTTGTCATGCTGGCATCCAGAAAGTCAGAATGGAGGCGTTCTAGCCACATCAACAGACTACAGGAAGATCTTTATTTCAAAGACCTGTAATTTCTATTTGAGTTTAGGTCTTTTTTTTTTTTTTCTTTCTCTATTTTGAAAACACTTTATCCTTTTGGGATTTTTTAGGAACTTGTAGCTGTACACAAATTTACACAAAGATCACTTAACTGAGAGATTTTTTTTCTTTTTTATAATTAATTATTTTAAATTTGAATTGTGTAAAAGGTATGTTTTAGGACATAGGTTGTGAGCTGCATTGCTGTATTAGCTGGCAGTGAAGTGAGCATCTGGCTTTGAAAGGGAGCGTAACTTTTTTTTTGAACTGGAAAATATCCAACATTATGATTGTTTGCACTGTATAGGAGCTTTTAGAGTTCTTTTTGATAGTCCTTTTAAAACCAAAATAATTCTGTATGTGCTTTCTGTTAATTCAGTGTATTTTTGAAGTAAACAATTCTATAGCTTAAGGTTTTTTTATTGTTCATTAATACAATGATCTCTTTGACTATTTAAAAAAAAAAATCCTAATTTTTTTGTTTCTTCTGTTTGTTCCAGATAGACTCTTCAGTTTCTTTCAATACCAATCATGAAGCATTTACAGATGTTTTTAATACCTATACCAGTCTACTTACTGATCAGAATTTAGGCTTAAATCTGAAGGTAAATTGCTCACTTCAGTGGCTTCCTCACCCTCCCCAGATTAGAATGTTAATCGTTCATGAAATTCCCTGCTTAAATTTTACCTTAGATGCACAGTAACGTGGACATAATTTCTGTTTTTTATTCTCCTGTTCAACATCCTAAAAATTGCAAATCATTGTTCTTCAGACAGCAGGCAATGTCCCCGATTGTTTTGGGTGTAGGTGCTCCTTTTTTTCTTGCCCTGCTGAAGGCATGCAATCTTTAGGAAAAAACTTACTGTTAGTTGCAAGTAGTTTAGAACTCTGAATTGTTAATTTGAGAAATGACAGATAATCAGGCTTTTAGCAAGGAGTGGCATTTCCCACATGTCAAATTACAAATATTGCCATGATTTTAATGTCAATGTCTTCAAGCATGAGACCAGTACTAGTGGATTAACTGCTATGTGTGGCTTGGTCAGGAGAGGGAGGTAAAGTGCTCCACACTGAAAGTGGAAGTTCTGAGGGGTGCTGGATCATATGGTTTGGACTAGAAGACTAAAAATTTTGTACTTATGAAACAGCTTTGCATGGTTGCTGCTCAGTCAGTCTACCTTTAGCTAGACAGAGTTTTGTACTTTCCTGTGCATTCAAAATAAATAAAACTTGGGGTCTTGCTTTATCTGCCAGGTGGAGCATGAAATCAGAGACTTGTATGATAATGGATACTTACTTAAAAGACCAGTAAGGTCTTACTGATAGCCATGTCAGGCATGAGATATTAATTTTCTTTTAACTCCCACTCAGCAGTGTCCAAAGGTGTTTTCTGAACTAGCACTTTAAAGATGAACAGCTACTTAATGTGTCTTTGTCAGCACACTGAGCCATTGAATCACTAAGCCCATCCAGGCTGGTTATTTCATAGTCCTATTAATCTTGCTGCATAGTTAGAGGATAATTTTTATTAATGTGAAACTGCATTTGTTTTCTTCAGGGCCAAGCAGTGATAATACTTCCGTTCTTCACTAATTTGACTGGAGAAAAACTTAATGACCTTAAGAATGCTCTTGATCAACTTGTTGCTTTCAATTTTCCCATGAGGTCAGATGAGTTTCCCAAAGGAACCTTGAGGCACAATAACTATGTAGACTGCACCAAGAAGGTCAGTATTTTTAACAGCTGTGTAGTTAGAAGCCTAATCGTCTGATTTCTGTCTAGAAACAATCTTTCACAGAATCTGGAATTAAAGAGAGACTGCTCACATAAGGAAATTAGCTTTTCTGTTTCTAAGTTATGTTTTTATCTAGAAGTTTAATGTACAGATACACATTAAATAAACATCCTTCTGTGCATCTGCTTCTGATAAGTATTGAAAAAGAAATACATAATTAGATGGAATTGAGTTGATCCAGTGTGGCTCCTTATTTTATACATTGCTACTTTCTCAGTTTTTAGATGCACTGGAATTGTCTCAGAGCCCAATGCTGTTGCAGTTGATGACAGAAGTCCTCTGTAGGGACCACAGACATTTCATGGAGGACTTATTTCAAGCCAGTTTCAAAAAAATTTCCAGAAGGTGAGATTGGTCTATTGGATTTTGCTCTTCTTCTCATTCAATTTTTGCTGAAGCAAATGTGCTTCCTCTATTACGTCATCCTTGTAATAGTGATGGTTTACATTGTAAGCTTTTACATAATATTTTTTAATTCAGATTTTGCTTTTGTCTTCACATTTCCAAAATAGTCCTGAAGGATGAACAAGTTGCACCAACTTCCAGATGACACTTCCAATGCCTGGGCAAATTTTGTAAAACCTTGTGTTAATTATCTTGTTCTGCCAGAATTCAGTTGAAGATAGTAATTGTGTGTGATACTTATATTTGCTGTCCCTGTATACCCACATGATCACTTACGTAGATAGCACTTAGACAGTGGATTGCTTTGTTCAAGTGCTTTGAAAATACAGCAGCACATTTATTTAATTGAAAGTTTCCAGAGTGGTAAAGTGTAGACACAAACATGCTCTGTCCACAGAAGAGGTCTTCAGTCTATTTCAAAACCAAACATTCCAATTCATGATGAGATATTAAGTAGTGACTATTTGAGCTTGTAGTTTCCTGGACAAAGTCATTTACCTTAGGCCCAAATCCCATTTTTGAAGTTTTTATAAAATTATTCAGAACAACAGTTCATCTAGTACTGGAACACTTGATGGGCCACAGAAGAACCTGATAATAGTGAAGTCTCCTTTTTTCTTTCTTTGCCCCCAACCTTCATGTATACCATATCAATATTTTTTAGGTTGTTCAGTGAAAAAAAGACTGAGAAGGCTAATGATTACTTTTGGGTTAGGCTAACAAAGATATACAAACAAGTTTACCATCTGTTGAAGAGTACGAAGCTGCAGTTTTCTTTGGAGAGCTCCACAATAAGTGGTGAATCAAACTGATCTTGCATGTTGTATAGGATGATAACCCTGGAGGGTGTGAATGCAGACAATAAAAATTCTAAATGTCAGAGAGGTTTGGAACATAAATGGAGTCTGTAAAAGAGTTTTAATATTGAGATTTCCATCTTGTTTAGGAGCACCACGGACAAACAAGTGATACTGTTGGACACTGTTCACAAAATGTTCCAGAGTGAAGACCTTTCAAATACTACCCGTCAAGCATTTATGGATCGCTCCCTCCTCACTCTTCTGTGGCACTGCAGCTTGGATGCACTGAGAGAATTCTTTGTCAAGATTATAGTACAGGCTATGGATGCACTTAATTCCAGGTTTACAAAGGTGTGAATTTTTTTTTTTTTTAAAGATTGAGTAAGGGCTAATAAAATGTTGGTGTTGGAATGTACATTTTGTTTGAGTGAGACACTAATTGAAACCATTTGCTTTCCAGTTTTCTGTATCTTGGAGCAGAAGTTTGTGCCAATTACATAGTTTGGTTATTAGCAAGAAACTTTTCTTTGTTCCCAATACACTGTTGCTTTGAAGTGAATGTGTATTTTTATATCTACTGTGTATAAAAATTGAAGTTGGAATGTTATGTCTATATATTTAAAGGGGTCTGAAGTTCTGTCAAAAGCAAAAACCCATTGTAACTTTGAAATATAAAAGCTGTATAAAATTGTAGGCTATTACTATGTTGTAAGAGAGAGGATTTCAACCTCCATAAAGAAAGCTCTTAAATTAGGTGCCTTACTTCTAGAGAAAGAAACACATCTTATAATCATTGCAATAATCTTTTAGTAAGGGATTAGGAGCACAAATCATCCTTTCTCTATTTACAGCCTATCCTCCAATTTAGAGTATAGTTATAGGCAATTATGTCAGTGGAGGTCTCTTTGCTCCCATGGTTTTTCTGATGCAGCTGTTTAAAGGCAGCAGGACAAACAAGATGCTGAAATGATTCATATTTAGTAATACTTATTAAAAACAAAATGCTAAAACCCAGACTTACGTAGAGTCACCTCCACCACCATTCTGTTGCTGTAAATGTTGGCACCAAACTGAGGTGCATAAAGAAGCTCATGAGTGATACTCACTATGTTTCTTTAAATTCATTAGCAACAGGAGGAGGGCTAAGAAGAACCTCCATCCTTTATTCAGTGCAGGGGGAAACATAGTGACAATGGATGAGGAAAAAGCTGAGGTACTTAATGTCATCTTTGCCTCAGTCGTTAATAGTAAGACCAGTTGTTCTCTAGTTACCCAGCCCCCTGAGCTGGAAGACAGGGACAGGGAACAGAATGAAGCCCCCATAATCCAAGAGGAAATGGTCAGCGACCTGCTACACCACTTACACATGATTCTATGGGGCCGGATGGGATCCACCCAGGATTACTGAGGGAGATGGCAGAGGTGCTCACCAAGTCACTTTCTATCGTTTATCAGCAGTCCTAGCTAACCAAGGAGGTCCCATTTGACTGCAGGTTAGCAAACGTGATGTGCATCTACAGGAAGGGCTAGAAGGAGGATCCAGGGAACTACAGGCCTGTCAGTCTGACCTTGGTGCCAGGGAAGGTTATGGAGCAGATCATTGTGCATGACATCCCACAGCACATACATGACAACCACATGATCAGGCCCATTCAGTGTGGGTTTATGAAAGGCAGGTCCTGCTTGACTGACCTGATCTCCTTCTCTGACAAGGTGACCCACTTAGGGGATCAGGGAAAGGCTGTGGATGTTGTCTGCCTAGATTTTAATAAAGCCTTTTGACACAGTTTCTCACAGCATTCTCTTGGAGAAACTGGCTGCGCAGGGCTTGGACAGGCATACTCTTTGCTGGGTGAAAAACTGGCTGGATGGCTGGGTCTGAAGAGTTGTGATGAATGAAGTTAAATCCAGTTGGCAGCTGGTCATAGGTGGTGTTCCCCAGGGCTCAGTATTGGGGCCGGTTTGGATGAGGACATCCAGTGGACCCTCATTAAGTTTGTGGACAACAGCAAGTTGGGTGGGAGTATTGATCTGCTTGAGGGTAGGAAGTCTCTACAGAGGGATCTGGACAGGCTGGGTCAATGGGCTGAGGCCAGTTGTGTGAGGTTCAACAAGGCTCAGGGCCGGGTCCTGCACTTGGATCCCGACAACCCCCTGCAACGCTGCAGGCTTGGGGAAGAGTGGCTGGAAAGCTGCCTAGCAGAAAAGGACCTAGGGGTGTTGGTCGACAGCAGTATGCACAGGTGGCCAAGAAGGCCAACGGCATCCTGGCCTGTATCAGAAACAGTGTGGCCAGCAGGACTAGGGAAGTGATTGTGCCCCTGGACTCGGCACTGGTGAGGCCGCACCTTGAACACTGTGTGCTGTTTTTGGCCTCTCACCACAAGAAAGATGTTGAGGTGCTGGAGCAGGCCCAGAGAAGGGCAACGAAGCTGGTGAAGGGTCTGGAGCACAGGTCTGATGAGGAGCAGCAGCTGAGGGAACTGGGGTTGTTTAGCCTGGAGAAAAGGAGGCTGAGGGGAGACCTTATCCCTCTCTAGTGCCACCTGAAGGGAGGTTGTAGTGACGTGGGTGTCAATCTCTTCTCCCAAGTAACAAGCAGTAGAACAAGAGGAAATGGCCTAGAGTTGTGCTGAGGAGGCTTAGGTTGCATATTACAAAAAATTTCTTCACCAGAAGGGTTTTCAAGCCCTGCAACAGGCTGCTCAGGGAAGTAGTGGAGTCACCATCCCTGGTGGTATTTAAAAGACATGTAGATGTACTTAGGGACATGGTTTAGTGATGGATTTGGCAGTGTTAGGTTAATGGTTGGACTTGATGGTCTTAAAGGTCTTTTCCAACCTGAACGAATCTATGATTCTGTGGTGACAGGTATGTATATCTTGCTTACAGGTGTCATGAGTCTGAGCCATTGTTATTCTGCTTATTTTACTCCAATATCACTATAATGATTTAGGCCAATTGTAGTTAAGACAGTTTACCTGACAAAGAGCAGGTCAAAAATAGTTTTAGTAACTGTATTATGCAGGAACTCAGAAAAACTCTTTTACTATCATCAGCTCTTTTCTCTGTTTTGGAAGGCAGAGGTAAGCTGAAGGCTGTTTAGTAGAAACTAGAGTAAATGTGGAGCCACCTAGGAAGGGCAGGATCCAGGAAATGTGTTCCTGAGGTTTTGCTTATTTTTTTGCAGTCCAATGAATATACTTTTGATACACAAGTCACCAAGAAAATGGGGTATTACAAGCTGCTAGAAGTGATGTATGTGCGTCTTTCAAAAGAGGATGTTTACTCCAAGGACTCTAAAATTAACCAAGCTTACCGTGGCTCTATGAGTGTAGAAGGAAATGAACTTACCAAGACGCTAATAAAGTAAGACTATTATTTCTCTTATTTTCTTTTAATTTCTAATTAGGTTTTGTGCAAGTACGCTTTTTTAAGTATGCCATGTAAAGATTGATTTTGCTTAAGGATAAATGTAGTCTGTGCTGTAGCTTTAGATTTTAAGGAATACACAATATTGAGTTTGTGTTGATAGAATGGTCTCTGATGTAGACTACAATCCTATGTCAGGATAGCTTTTGCTTCCTGTTTTTGCCTTTTTATTTCAATTTGTTAAGCTTGTGCTTTTATTTTTGCTTTTCGATGTGATTCTTGGCCTTTAATTTGTGTTTTCACTATTTCAGTTTCAGTATACTTATGCATTTATGTAGAGTATGGTTCTGTGTTGTAAGATAGATATTTATCTGATTGATGAGAAGGTGGATGGATTTTCATTTACATTTCCTAATATTGCAGCACAACCAGTAGGTGTAATTTGGTTTAATCGCCACTGCAGAGCGGCACAAAAGATTAATACTGAATAGATACGCTAATTAATATTACTTTGTTTATTAGTTTGAAAAAATGTTTGAATTGCTGTTCATTTTCTTGTTTTGTTTTAATTTCGTTTTACAATACTATGTCCTGTGAGGACGTTAAAGAATTTCTTGTCTATGATTTGCAGAAGATCTAGAAATGGCTCTGGGCAAAAGACGTGTAAAAATTGTGTCTAAAATGGTTTTCTCTGGCTAATCTATAGCATAGCTTAGCATGCTTATCCATTCATAATTTCTTGGGAAAGGACCATCAGAGATTTGTGCATGGATTGAAACATATCTCCATCTTATCTGAAAATGGCCTTCTCTTGTATCCCTGACATTAAGGACCACTGTGTAAATACTTGGTGAAGTTGGCTTTGTCATTGCTGAATGGTTCCATTTCAACACAATATACCTGCAGAGAACCTGAACATGTCTGAGGTGGTTTAATGCCAATACTGCTATAATAATAAAGATCTCCTGAAATTCTTTTGATTCACTGGTCTCTGGGGCCTTTCCTGTGCTTCTTAAAAAACAAAACTTCTGATGGTGTGTTCTTGCCTGTTTTATTTTAAGGTCGTGCTATGATGCATTTACAGAAAACATGGCAGGAGAGAGTCAGCTGTTGGAGAAGAGGAGACAGTATCACTGTGCAGCATATAATTGTGCTATTGCTGTTATCAGTTGT
Organism: Pterocles gutturalis; assembly: GCF_000699245.1. Lineage (NCBI taxonomy): Eukaryota > Metazoa > Chordata > Aves > Pterocliformes > Pteroclidae > Pterocles > Pterocles gutturalis. The sequence goes on along the minus strand of NW_010128816.1, from coordinate 52,288 downwards.
GTCTTCACTGAAAGTAAATTTTATCAAGGCTTTCTTTTTACAGAAAAATCAGAAAAGGTGAGAAACTGTTGTTGCTGTGAGAAGGTTTCCTGAGCATAAGACACAAAGTGATTTTGCTTGATTGCAATAAATTAAAGAATCAAACCTGAATGACATACGATTACATTAACAAGCTACCTCATGAGACAATAGAAGGAGTCATATCTGACTTTCTTGCATCCTTCATGCAGTTGAATTACTGATGAAGGTTTTACCATATGTTTGGGAATGGGTGAAGTAGTGATACATTTACCCTGTTTTCCCTCCACTCTCAATCAGTTTTCTAAAATATGAGAGGGAAAAGAGCTATTGCTTAGATTCTCCTGTGCTTGGAATATACTTTAAATAAGAGATACTCTCTTTACAGAACACATTGTCTGTGCTGTGAATTCTTGAGTAGCTGAGTAGCAAAATTTTCCTAAGTATTGATCTAGAAGAGAAAACATGTCATATTTTCTATTTTTTTGTGTTGATCTGTTGTTTTTTTAAGAAGAAAAAAAAATATGTTCGGAGCAATTGTTATTGTATGCAGCATTATAACTTTGATATTTCCAAACATGCTTTGGTTTGCAGAACTTGCTGATTTTTGAAAATTTGATAGACCTGAAGCGTCAGTATACATTTCCTGTGGAAATTGAGGTGAGTGGAATTTCTGGGCTTCAGTATTCTAAGTAAAAAATGAGTGTGGCTTTAACAGTGTTGTCACTGTAGACGAGGTCAATTCTCACATACAGAGGAAAAGGATTCCATAGGGAATAAAAAATGACTACTCCTCTATTGTCTTAAAATACATTTTTCTGAGAGAAATTCAGACTTGAAATTAGAACACACCTGCAGTGCACATAACTTTATACTTTTTAGCAATCTTACTCTGGTAATGAATGGCTGTAGGAATAAGTAATTGAACTGTTGTTCTGTAGCATTAATAATTTACAGCATGGGTTTTCCATTCATGTTAAATGGTTTTCATCATTTTTGTCAGTTCTGTAAACGAATAATTGTCAATAGACTGTAAATAAAAAATAATTAATTTTCAGTCTTTATTTCTTGCTCTTTAGGTGCCTCTGGAAAGGAAGAAGCGGTACATTGCTATAAGAAAGGAGGCCAGGGATGCAGGGAATAGCGATCAGGGTATGAAAGCCATTTATGGCTGAAAAAAATGCCTTCTTACCTTTCATACAGTGTTTATTGATGTGTTGCTAATTGGCTTCTACAATAGCAGTAACACATAAAAGCTTTCCACGTACTTCATCTAACAACCAATTCCCACCCACCTTCAAGTTTTAGTGGCCAATGAAGGCTTGCTTCTTGTAATTACCTTGATTAATGGTCTATTCTTTTTCCCATTTAGATGAACCCAAGTATTTAGCTTCTGCATCATATATGATGGATAGCAGTCTGAGTGAAGAAATGAGTCAGTTTGATTTTTCTACTGGAGTCCAAGCTTTTTCTTATGGCTCCCAAGATGTTACATCTAGCAGCGCTCGTTTCAGGAGAAAGGTAATTTAGTGACTTAAGTGCTGTGAGGAAGAAAAGTTTTATGCTTTCTAGCAATTGCATAAGTTTATAGGGGTAGAGAAAGAGAAGTTTCTAGTCTCCTTTATTTGTTCTACTTGGCTGAGGCTGGGTTCCTCCATAAGATGAGGGAGGGGGACTTGAGCTGTATTGTGTTGGTCATTTTTCTTCTTTCCTCCCTCCTCTGTCTACAGCTGGAGAAAAGCAAGTAGAGCACTACCTTGGGTTTCTAAAGTTGAGTAATGTGAGTGAAGTCCAGCCTGAGTGTAAAAAGGTGGCTTGTGACTTTGTCTGCACTCTGGAGTATCCTGCAATGGTTGTGTTTTGCTGTTAGGCACCTGGTTTCCTTATTTCCCTCTTCTTTTGGTCTTTGAAGGCACTTGACCAAGCTGGTTATATCAGATGTATGGAATAAATGATCAAACCCTTTATTATTTTTGTACCTCTGTTGTGGCACCTTGTGTTTAACTGTTGCTCTTGGAAGAACAGTAATATCTTTCAAGACTTGAAGTTGTGTTCCTTCTGCAGTCAAGTGATGCCTCATCAACTGTAACACTGATAGGATAGATTTTTGTTATAAAACAGAAGGAAGCTTGCAAAAGTATTGTAGACAGTGGAGATGAAATCTGTCAAAATAACTGTTAACATTGGTAAAGATAAACTGTTTCCATGTTTTGGAGCAAGGAAGTGTTTTCGCTGCAGAAAGGTATCAGAAATGTTAACCAGAAATGTACTTTCTATCTGATTTGTGTAGTATTGTAATGTCTAACTATAAACAATTTTATTTTGTGATTTACCCTATGTAGCAAAAGAGAGAGCTGCAGTGGTTTCTAGTCATTGCGAAACAACACATCCGTAAAAATAGGGCTTTTCCCCCCCTTTTCCACACATTCTTTCAGCTATGAAATTATATAGTTTCTATGAGGTTCAGCTAACTTTTCCTGCTTCCACCGGTTGCCACACCTATCCTTGCAGACAGTAGAGACAGAGTAGCATGAAGTTGACGTCTGTTGACATAGAAAGTAAAAGATGTGCACAGCTGGTGTGTATATATGTATATTTGGGAGGTGTCTGTTTGAACAACACCTTTGGTGTATTCCCTGTTGGGCACACTGAGTGTATAGTCAAATCTGTAAACACAGATAAGATCAGAATGACTCACAGCATTATCATGATTTAAAAGAAAATACAGTGTTATTATTCATCATGATAACACTTTCTTTTTTCAGGAGCCCACAGAATACATGCCTTTAAATGATGAGATGGAACTGGAAATGGATGAACTCAACCAACATGAATGTATGGCTTCTATGACCACTCTGATTAAACATATGCAGAGGAACCAGATCACACCCAAAGTGGAGGAGGCCAGTATTAACCAAAAAGTTGGCATTTTTTCACTAACTGTACTAAGTAAAGGGAGTCATGAATGAGTTTTCATGGCTGTAATATAATGAGACCTGTGTGGCTCAAGCTGGGGTCTTTTTGGCTTGGTAAGCCTGTTTGGTCCAGGAAGTGAGCTGATTTTTGCTCATCTTTTCTAATTTCAGGGGACGGTTCCGGTAGATCTTCCTCTTTGGATGAAATTTCTGCATGGCAAATTAGGAAACCCATCAGTACCGCTAAATATTCGCCTCTTCATAGCAAAACTAATTGTTAATACTGAGGATGTGAGTAATTTTTTTGTCATATATTTTCTGTTGACATAACGGGTTGTATTATAATGTCAACTGTGTAACTCTTCTTGTGAGGTAAAATATTTCATCAGCTGAGACTTTTGGAGTATTCAAATTGAGTAGTTTGTTGTGATAAAAGAGATTACATTCATAGCCCAAAATTCCAGATAATGCCAGTATTTTGAATGTAATATAAATACTTTTTCTCCCAAACTCTACTTCTATAAATAGAGGGTGTCTACAATATGTGTCTTCTGTAAACTATGAAGTAATTGATTCATTGACACTGGGCAAGAGGTATGGCTGGTTATGTTTGCGATCGTTGAAGGAGCAAATATAATGGTTTTTTTAATGGTCACAGATGAGTTTTATGGAAAGCCTTAGAGCTAAATGATATTCTGGTTGCAGAAAGATATTAAGATAGCAAAATGTGTCTTTGCCTGAGAAGGAACTTTTTCTAATTCTCATTATTGGGTAAAAAATTCTCATCCTCTTCCGTGCAGTGATTTTAAAGTACAGTGTTTCTGTCTGAAATATTCCAAATCCAAAATACAAAAAGGGTGAATTTCAGAATTAATTCAAGAAGCTTTAACACCCACTTAATGCTGCTTTCTTAGTAAAGCTGTCTGAAATGGAAGGGTAGATGAATAACATTCTTTCAAACCCTTAAGGGGCAGGTTTTCTGTGTGAGAGCCGTATTATGTTGACCCTAGTGAAATAATTTTATGTGAACACTTGGTTAAAGGTTTCTAAGCAGAAGTGAGGAATATAGTTATGGATACTTGCTATTTTAACATTATCTTAAAATTTTTGTGGTTATTGCTTCAGCGGTTAAGCAAAGTGATAGGAGGTTGATTTAGCAATTCTAGCTGTAATGATTATTGAACAATAGGTTATTGAATAGTTGTGTAATTCGTACTTGATCACTGATTCTCCTGTTTTTCCATAGGTTTTCCGACCTTATGCAAAGCAGTGGCTTGGTCCATTGCTGCAGCTTGTTGTTTCTGGGAACAATGGAGGTGAAGGGATTCATTACATGGTAGTGGAAATAGTAGTTACTATCCTTTCCTGGACAAGTGTAACCACTCCCAAAGTAAGGAAATGTGAAATTCATTTTTATTATTATTGTGACTATTTGGTAAAGAATAAGTGAGTTTGTTATTATGCAATTACAATTATTTTCTACATCACTGTTTCTTTTAGATATTAACTTCAAAAATAGCTTGTTTACTTGCTTGCTTTCATAAAACAATGTATGCCCTTGCGTTGGAGTCACTATGTTTGGTTTTGCTCCTGTTCACTGTAGGGGAATATTAAGGATGAGATTTTAGCTAACAGATTGCTTGAATTCTTGATGAAGAATGCCTTTCACCAAAAACGAGCTGTGTTCAAACACAATCTGGAAATCATAAAGACAGTTATAGAGTGTTGGAAGAACTGTCTTGCCATACCTTACAGGTAAGCATTTAGACAATTGCTTTCTTTTATCAATAATTCAAGAATATAAGTTAACATTATCAAAGTAGATGAAAACTTAAATTCAGCTGCAATAGTAAACTTTCTGTCCCTAGAGCTGACAGTAGAACTTCATAACTGAACTCTCCAAAGATTGTAACTTAATTTGCAAAACGACAAGGAGAGAGATGGGGCAAATATGTAGAGGATTACAACAGCAACAACAAAAGCAGGAGTCATCTCTGCAAAGACTTAGATTTTATTTGAAGTTTTGGACATTATCATGGAATATTGGTGCACTCTTAGTAGGACTTCTGAAATCTGCTGTGCTCCTGAACGTTTTGCAGAGAATTTGTGTGGGCTTACAATCTCTTTTTAGATAATTTTTTTTTCTTGCAAAGACTTCTTTATTAAAGCTAAATACTTGTTTCTGAATACATGCTTTTTGCTGGTTTTGGTGGGAGTGTATGTGCATATATACATACTTTCTGGTAGTTTTCGTGGGGTTTTATGTATGTATATGTATATATATGTATATACACAGTGAGTGATTTATGATATGTATATTTTGGGGTTTTCATGTATATCATTATGTTTATGTTTTTATCCAACAGTTTAATATTTGAAAAGTTTTCTAGTGGAGATCCTGATACAAAGGACAACTCAGTGGGAATTCAACTGCTGGGAATTGTTCTTGCTAACAATTTACCTCCCTTTGACCCGAAGTGTGAAATAGATCGTGTCAGGTGAGAAATGCAGCTTTTTGGAGAATTATTTTGGTAAAAGCTTAAGAAAAAGAGAGCAAGTCTAACTTGTCAGTGTAAAGTATGGGAGCCAGATTGCTCGTTTATTGGAATAATTTGTCCTATCAGCCTTTTGCTATTGTCTGTCAGAGGTAATGCTTTTCTAGCTGCAAATTTAGATAAACATTTATTTTGGAAAATATCTAGAAGGATGTAAGCCTTTTTACAGTGGGCCTCAGGGTTGCAGTTTCATGGAAATTAAGTGTCAGGAATTGCCAAAGCAGGGATTTGAGACACTGAAGCTGGAAATACATGCTGTGCTGTATTCAGCTCTTCTAAAAGCAGTTACTGTTCCCCTAGGGAGCTCAGGTGAGTTTTCTGTTTCAGTTTAAAATTAGATGCTGAAGTCATGGCTTACAGCAAGTCTACCTTTTGTGTTAGATATTTTCAGGCTTTGATCAGCAACATGGGCTTATTAAAGTATAAAGAAGTTTATGCGGCTGCAGCAGAAGTGTTGGGACTTGCTCTTGGATACGTTGCTGAGAGAGAAAATGTAAGTGAATGGTACTGTGTGTTTGACCATTCCTGTCTTAATTCTATGTATATCTTTTATATGACTACTCAATTGATCTCCAAAAATCAATGCATCTGAATCTCAACAATCTCTGTCTAACAGATTGAGATAAAGTTCTAAACTATTAACTCGAGCAAAAGAATTTGAGAGCAGATTAAGTGCAGAGTTTTTGCCCTGGTGTTTTGGAGCTGACAGTGATGGTTAGACATAGAATGGTTTGGGTTGGAAGGGACCTTAAAGATCATCGAGTTCCAACCCCCCTGCTATGGGCAGGGACACCTCCCACCAGCCCAGGTTGCTCAAAGCCTCATCCAGCCTGGCCTTGAACACCTCCAGGGATGGGGCATCCACAACTTCCCTGGGCAACCTGGGCCAGTGCCTTGCCACCCTCACAGTGAAAAATTTCTTGCTAATATCTAATCTAATTCTACCCTCTTTCAGCTTAAATCCATTACCCCTCATCCTATCACTCCACTTCCTGATAGAGTGCCTCCCCATCTCTCCTGTAGGTCCCCTTTAGGTACAGGTCTCCCCGGCGCCTTGTCTTCTCCAGGCTGAACAACTCTCAGCCTGCCCTCAGAGGGGAGGACAGTGCTCCAGCCCTCTGATCATCTTTGTGGCCCTCCTCTGAACTCACTCCAACAGGTCCATGTCCTTCTTATGTTGGGGGCCCCATAGCTGGATGCAGTCCTCCAGGTGGGGTCTCACAAGAGCAGAGAAGAGGGGAAGGATCACCTCCTTCGACCTGCTGGTCACACTTCTTTTGATGCAGCCCAGGACATGGTTCGTTTTCTGGGCTGAAAGTGCACATTGCTGGGTCACGTTGAGCTTTTCATCAACCAACACCCCCAAGTCCTTCTCCTCAGAGCTGCTCTCTATCCATCTCCCCCCAGCCTGTATTTGTGCTTGGGATTGCCTTGACCCATGTGCAGGACCTTGAACTTGGCCTTGTTGAACTTCTTGAGGTTTGCATTGGCCCACCTCTCAAGCCTGTGCAGGTCCCTCTCGATGGCATCCCTTCCCTCCAGCGTGTCCACCACACCACACAGCTTGGTGTTGTCAGCAAACTTTCTGAGGGTGCACTCAATCCCGCTATCCATGTCTCTGACAAAGGTGTTAAATAATACCGACCCCTGCAGAACATCACTCAGACATTGAGCCATTGACCACAACTCTTTGAGTGCAACAATCCAGGCAATTTCTTGGTCATGAGTGGTCATTCTGTCAAATCCATGTCTCTCCGATTTAGAGATAAGGATGTAATGCAGGACAGCATGAAATGCTTTGCACAAGTCCAGGTAGATGATGTCAGTTGCTCTTCCCTTATCCACCAACGCTGTAACCCTGTCATAGAAGGCCACCAGATTTGTCAGGCATGATTTGCCCTTAATGAAGCTGTGCTGGCTGTCACCAATCACCTCCTTGTTTTCCATATACCTTAGCATAGTTTCAAGAAGGATCTGCTCCATGATTTTGCTGGTCACAGAGGTGAGACTAACTGATCTCTAATTCACTGGGTCTTCCTGAGGTCTGGTCTCTCTCTGAGGCATTATTCAGCTTTTGCCAACAAGCAACACTGGTATGGTACTTTAAAGTTTGGTTTGGTTTTTTGTTAAGAAAAAAGAAAAAAAATGCAAGTTGGGAGGTTTGGGGCTACCTTTTGAGTATGTATATCTGAGGATGTTTAATAGCTAAGTTTTGATATAAAATTTAAAGGTATTGTATTTAATTTTGAATCCAGTTATTTTCTGGCTGGTGGATAGGGTGAATGCAAAACTGTTATTCACCAAATCCTACAGTACTAGAACTAGGGAATAGTGCTTGATGATCACAGAAATATGTTTGAGACAGATGCTAGAAGTACTTCATGCAACTGTTGGTAAACTTCCAGAATTTGTTGCCAGAAGAGGCTCTAGGGTTAAGTAGCATCAGCAGCTTCAAAGAGAAATTGGGCAAATTCATGCACAGAAAAATTAATGAACAGGTTCTAAAAACAATAGAGAACAAGGTACACTCTAAGATCCCTAATCTAATGACATAGTGCATGTTGGGCTGCATGAGAGAAAATGAGGACCAGGCTCATGTGCTCCCCCTAAATATTGTACTGCACTTGCTATTGGAGACAAAAATACAAAGATACTGGATAGGTGGATTATTAGTCTGATCTTGTAGGTTGTTCTTATTTTTCTTCCTACTGTTCTTACTTTTCTTTCCCACTTTAATTGTGTTATGGTTGTTCTTTCACAGTTTGTAGAGCAATATTTCGTAAATTGAATTCTTGCAGTCTTCTCTTTCAGAGTCTTCCAAGTTCCATTATAAGCAGTAGTTTGAATAAATGAGCAAAGGTGGTGCAAATAATTTATTGTATACAAAGCTCATTTCTTTGACATTGAGAGAAGGGTGCTGATTATTTTTCCCTTTTTCACTAAAAATTTTTTTACATTAACAAAATGGAAATCTGACGTACCATATGAGAAGCTACTTATTATTTATGTAAGCATACTAAGCAACTTGTATTTCAAAATTAAGGTGTTGGTTCCAAACCAATCAAAGGAAGCTCACAAGTGTGTTGTTTAAGCAGGCAATAGCGTTTCAGCCAGGCATAGCTGTACAGCAGCCATGAAGCACTATAGAGGTCAAGATGAGGTGGGTGGATCTTACCCAGCAAAATGCCCTAGAATCAAACAGTACAGCAGCAGAACTAGTCATTAAGGCGGTTGTGAGTTTCATGGCTATGCTTGTCTTACTGTCTTTCTCACTTTCAGGTATTTGAAGATCCAGTTTATGATTGTGTCATAAGACAATTAAAACATCATCAGAACACCCAACAGGATAAGTTTATTCAATGCCTGAATAAGATTGTTAAGAATTTTCCACCTCTTGCTGACAGGTATGTCATGATTTTCATGGTATGTTCATTGTAAATGTAGAGCAATAATAGAAAATAATTTGCTTTTCTGTGTGTGCTTCTGGTTATGTTAAGGTTTATGAACGCAGTATTCTTTCTGATACCCAAACTTCATGGTGTGATGAAAACCTACTGTCTGGAAGTAATAATGTGCCGGGCAGAAGAAATACCTGATCTTCACTTGCAGTTGAAGGGTAAAGACTTTATCCAGATCATGAATCACAGGTGAGTTGTTATGTGATTACAAAAGTGGATGCATAGTCTAAACTTCTTGATAACATTTTCTGTGCTGGCCATGACATTTTTACATTCAGAAGCATTTATAATTTGTGTTCATTTTTTGGTCACTGCTCTCCTAATTTGAGCTAGTGGAATCTGGGAGTTAAGTATTAAGATGGTTAGCTCACTATTTAAAACAAACAAAAAGCCCTAAATAGCATTAAGTTGAAACACCACTGGGATGTGAATGTCTGTAGTATGTAGTAGCTTATATTCTTACACTTAGGTTGAACTCAGAAGTATTTCTCTAAAGCTGTCCATGCAAAAACATATGTTATTGCCAAAACCTAAACTGATCTTCTGATTCTTGTGTAGCAGTGAAGAGAAAAGCAATGTAACTATAATTTTTTTCCCCTCTCTTTTTAGGGATGATGAAAGGCAAAGGGTTTGTTTGGATATAGTCTACAAGATGCTATCTAAACTAAAACCTCTAGAACTTAAAGAACTTCTTCCTGGAGTGACAGGGTTCATTTCTCACCCTTCTGGGATATGTCGACAGCGCATGTATGATATTCTGATGTGGATTTATGATAATTACAGGTGGGTATTCACAGCAGTTGTTGTCTTTCAGAGATTTGTCACAGGCAGAGTAAAAGTGCTTGTATCCCTGTCTTCCGATTTCATGTCCCTTGGTGCAGGATTTTTCCAGTTCTCCCAAGAATAGAGCCTGTGGTTTGCCTAAGCTCTAGCCTTTGGTGGCAATTTTATCACTTCCACTAAGGAACAAAGACTAAATTTTAGCCCAGAACTAGGATGTTGCATAACTGCAGCATAAGAAGTCTTAGCTGTGATGCTCCCACTTTTTTCTTGTTGTTGGAATTTGTAACTAGCAAGAATTGTACACTAGAGAAATTTGCTTGTAGGTAGAAGGTGTATTGAGGCACTTTGGCATGATCTGGATCCCTTCAACTTGGTTGTATAAAGATGTTCTTTCTGTTCGACCCCTTAAAGTAAGGAACAGACATGAACTCATTTTGACAAGTGGGTTGCTGTTGAATCATCTGACTTAGTTGGGTTCTAGTATATGCTTTTTTCCCAAGGTAACTTAATTATTTGAATGGATAATTATTGTGAAGAAAAAGCACAGGCCATTTTTACTGCAGTGTTACTTAAGAAAAGCTAATTCTCTGCCCTTTTCTCAGTTTTAACCTTGCAAACTCAGAATTACTTCTGTTTGCCCTTTATAATAAATACCTAACGTATATTACTTAGCTTTCTGATTTTTTTTATTTTCTAAGTAATGAAGAGACAAGATATTTTTGGCAATGAAAACCTCGTATTATGAAAAAAATGTGGTGTTGTCATACCAAGTTGAGATTTTTACGAGAAGGGCATGTTTCTCCTTTTCTCCCACCATCCTCAACCTCTTATTTTACTATGGATTGTTTGAGAGAATTCATTAAGGGACATTTTTCTCCTATCCATCAGTGATCCAGAAAGCCAAGCAGATGGTGATTCTCAGGAAATACTCAAACTGGCAAAAGAAATGTTGCTTCAAGGACTAATTGATGAGAATGCTGAACTGCAGTGAGTAAACAGTGTTGTGATGGTTGTCTGTAGTAACAAATCCCAAAATTGCTCTTTGTTTGTAACAGAAGAGTTACACTTGACAACTGAGTGATCCAGAAGCAGAAACCTCCTTAGAGGTTTTTATTTAAGTGTTTTAATATAAAAGAGTAACAGTAAGATAACATTATTTCCTTTTCTTCTAATAAGTTAACTTAGAAAATTGTGTCCTGTAGTGTTACACTAAATTTAAGTGAAGCACAGAGCTCTTAAACAAGCTTCTAAACCATGGAGAAGTTGATTCAGTGTGTTAGACCTAATTCTGCATTAATGTTAAAGAGTTTTTGAGTAAGAAGGACCTTGCTATACAGAAACACACAAAACCAGATTAAATATTGGAGGCTGTTGGATTTTTTTTAATGTTTTTGTTGAAGCAAAAGATAGAATAGGACATCTCTGTGCGTTTCCACTCCTAGCACTTCTCAAGAGGAAAACACCTCAATAGAATTAATTTTCTCAGAGTAAACTTTTAATAACAGCCAAATGTCATAGAGCATGATAGATGAATGAGGAATTTGGTGTAACTCCGTGGAAGATCCATTGCATGAAGGGGTTAACTGAAGGCTTTACAATCTTATTGTGGTGGTGGTTGGTTTTTTTAGTTTGGCTTTTTTGATACCGTTGTGTTTTCTGTTTGCAGATAACCAAGAATAACTTTATTCCTTGCCTTTACAGGTTAATCGTTAGGAATTTTTGGAGTGATGAGACAAGGTTACCCACAAATATTCTTGATCGCATGCTGTCATTGTTAAATTCTTTATATTCTGCCAAGATTGAAACACAGTACTTGAGTCTAATCACGAATTTTCTGCTTGAAATGACCAGCAAGAGCCCGGATTATTCCAGAAAAATATTTGAGCATCCACTGTCTGAATGCAAATTTCAGGTGAATTGCAATGTGTTATCCTGTGTGCAACCATGTGACAGATTCCATTCCTTAATGTAGTTACCACTTGGACAAGAATGGCATAGTGAAGGAGATTTTTGAAAGTGTGTTTTGTACCCCATAGTTAAGAGCTGCAACAGTCATGGGTTATGCACAGTATCAGAAGTTTGATGCTTTTGTGGGAGCAATAACTTTGCTTTCTTTTCAAAAAAGAAAGATTTAGTTAAAGTAATTATATATACCAAATATAGCTGATGTGTAGAGTGCTGAAATACCCAAAAAATAGGGTAGTGGAGGGAAGTACCATAACTTAGAGAAAAATTGTGAAGAAACAGGAATACTAGTACAAGAGCTGTAAATCAGTCCTCAGCAGCTAACCAGTCCAAATTAGTGAGGTTTTTTTGCTGAGATATGGAGAACTTCTGTGTGTTTGAGGGTTTTTTTTATAGCCAAGTTCTGCCCCTGCACGTGGGATGATGTTTTAAATACTGTACTTTAATTTTTGCTATCGTATCTCAAGGAAGCAAAGCAAAAGCCTCCATTCTTATTGTTCTTTTTAAAATCTTTTTGTGTTCCTAGGACTTTGTAATTGATTCCAGCTGGCGTTATCGAAGTACTGTGCTCACACCGATGTTTTTGGAGACTCAAGCTTCTCAGAATATTCACAGAAATTTATCACAAGAAAAATCTCTTTCTGCTTCTGGGTCAGTTGGTCGTCGAGTGAGGGCTACCCAACGGCAATATGAATTTACACCTACACAGCATGTCAGTAAGTCCAGACCAGTATCTTCTGAAATCTTCTAGTTTGCCATAATAATTATTTCATTCTCTTCATTTCTGTTGTATATGAATTTTTAATGTAGACATGTAAATGCATTTAATTTTTTGTTCTCGAGGGCTTTTTTTTTTTCCAGTATGAGAAAAAAAATATCCAGTCACGTTTTTGTTAGTCTCGTATTACATAACAGGTTGGAATCTGTTCTGCCCATAAGCACTGGGAACTATATTTTTGGGAGAGGAAAATGACCTCCTTCATAGATGTTTTCACTTGATTTATATGGATATGTTACAGCCTTTTTACAATCTTTTTTTACAGATGGTAGAAGTTCTTTTAATTGGCTAACTGGAAGTACCATTGACACATTGTCAGAGTATGCACTTCCTTCATCCTCTGAATCTTTGTTTTCATCCATGCTGTTGGTTAACAAACGGAGTGAAAAACTTAAACAAGCCACCTTTAAACCAGTGGGTCCAGATTTTGGGAAAAAAAGATTGAGTTTGCCTGGAGATGAGGTGGACAGCAAAACTAAAGGTCTGTAAGCCTTATGATGCAATTTCTATATAAATATTACATTTTTGTAGGCCATCTTTGTCAGTTATTTGGCATTCTAATTGAGGTTCAACTTGAGAGATTTTGTTTCCAGGAATGTGCGGTGATACATAATGTGTGACAAAAAGATAGAACTGTGCTAGAAATTGCAAAGCTGTATGTTATTAGATGAAAGAACTGACTGGATAAGAAACTAGCCAGTGTGATCTTTGCATTCCTACCTCTCCCTAAGACAATTGTAGCATGAATGTCAGACAGTTCTGTCCCTTCTGTTTTAAATTTACCTGCTCATCTTTTTAAGGAAGAGATCTCTCTACACATATTTTTTCCAAACTATTTCAGCTGTGTTGACACGATCTGCAACAGATTACAATCTGGAATTAGAACTACCCTGCTATTTTCTGAGAATGCTCCTTCATCCACCTAGTCAATAACTGAAAATTATCAGTACTGTTCCGGAATGGCTTTATGCTCCTTCTCCCCATTTCCTTCCCATTTCACCCTTGCTTACCTTGTCATTAAATTTTGACTGAAAGGATGAGAGTAGGAGTTCAGGCAGGGAGCTATAAAGATTGACCTTTTCAATACCTGAGAGGTGTTTCAGTGCAGTTTTGAATGGACCATGCAGAACTACAGAAAGAGGGAGTTCAGTCTACCTTTCAGTCAGTCCCTGGTCTTCTACCAGGAAAATACCAGTTGTAGTGGTGGTTTTGTTTGCTCGCTCTTCTTTCCTAGGAAATGGACTGAAGTGAAAAGTCTGTAAAGTGGCCTTTCTCCATGACTGATCTGAGCAGGAGGTGATCCAGTGACAGTTCTGTAATAGTAACTTAAAAAATATAGTACTATATTATTATTACCCAATCTTTGAATATATTTAGCACCTTTTTTCATCTAGGGAGCTCTATACTTTATGGAATATGGTGCAAATGCTATACTTGCCTTTGGGCTTAAAAAAAATCTGTCATTTGGGGCAAATTTGTTCATGAATTCTAGTGCCTTTTCCAGAACAACAGTTTGACCCTTATAACTCATCCAATGCTTGAAGTTTTTATACAAAAATACTTATTACCTCTTCTCTTAAGAACAACTTCATTTCTTTCAATTTGCTGTCTTGTTGAAGGGCCTTGTGTTGAGTAGTTGTATATGAAACTTAGGAGACTAGCTGGTAAGCTAGTAAATACACAGATGGTGTTTTTTGTTAAATGATGCTCTTGCCTTAAATCTGAAGTTTGCTTCAGAAAGGAAAAGCTGTGGATGTGATCATGTGTTCCCTAGGTATAGAAGAACGAGCAGAAATTCTAAGACTGCGGAGACGTTTCTTGAAGGACCAAGAGAAACTCAGTCTGATTTATGCTAGAAAAGGTGTGGCTGAACAGAAAAGAGAAAAGGTTTGTCAATACAAATAAGTTTAAAACCTTAAGTCCCAATGCCATTTGCAGTCCTGTGCTTCATCTCTAGAAGTAACTTTGTGAAGAAAGGGTAGGTGTAAGACACTGGTTGCTATGTTAAGAGCTTTAGAAGGGGTTTTTTGGAAATCATGCTATTTATGTGCTTAAAGCTAAATGACTGTTACTTAGCATGAGTGAGAAAAGAGCTGGATGATAACACTTCCAGTCTACCACTTAGTGTGTATGAATTGATTTTATGTGATGGAGTCCCTAACAGCTATGGAAAGCTCTGTACAATTGTCATCCTGGAAACTAGGAGCCTTGAAGGTACAGTACTCTGCAGAGATAGTTGGAGAACATTATCCAGTGTCTGAAGGTGAACTCAAAAATGTTATACAGCTGACAGACTAACCAGAACTCTTGCATACTTTTAACCTGAAGGAATGTCAGTAATAATTGCTGAGTGTTTATCAAGGCCATGATATGTGCGCTTCCTGGTTGTGTTACATACTTAAAATATGTTGAAATATTTTTAAGCTCTGTAACAGTTTTTCAGAGGTTTATGTAACTAAAAATAACATACGTTATTGTCCAACAACGATAGCAGTTAGACCAAGAGCAAAGGAACCCAGGATTGAGAGGTCCCAGTTTGAGACACTCATAATTCTTTGCAGCTGCAGACAACTGTGTAAACAGAACTTATGTCTGGAAGAACCGCACAAACACCTTATTTTAGCCAATTTATATTTGTTTGCAGGCTAAAGGTACGATTTCCTCCCACCCTGCAAGAGAGAACCTGTAAATGCATTCTGTATGACAGGCAAAAATACAACCAACAAAAAACCCTGTGGTATTCCACAATAAAAGACCAGAGGAGACTATGAATGCTGTCAGGACCCCTTAAACTTTTCAAGAGATTTGTTGTACATAAACACGCGTGGAACTTGGTGGCTTGTGTTAATACACTGTGTGTGATGGGCACAACAGAAGAAAGTAGGTCCCTAGCTGGAAAGTGTTTGGAAATAGCGTTAGCAACGTCCTCATTTCTCCCAGCATATTCCTCTTGAAAGTTTTTTGAAAATCGTCCCTTTGAACTTGTGTAGAAGAAAAATGGGCTCAAACAGTAAAATTGCCAAGGCTTTACAGAAGAGAAAAAAATCCAAGCTTTCTTCTGTTTCCCTCTTCCATTCTACCAATGTTTGTATGCACCCATTGTCTGCTGGTTTAACTGCTAATGGCAGTAGTTAAAAATAAAATCCCAGCCTCTAAACTTACTACTGATTTCCTTACAGTGTATCGGTGCTATGAGAAGGAAGAAAGTCAGAGGAAGAGATAGGTTTTGCCTATACCTGTTAGTAGCTCTTGTTCAATTTGAATGTATTCCTTTAAGCCTCACTAAAAGGCAGGGCAGCTATTTAACAACTGCTGTTTACAACAGTTTTATTATGATGTGGTTTAAGTTTTACTAGGAATCAGTTCTACCAGGTTCATCCTTCTTCCTTCCCCTCCCTGTCTCACTATGTGAAATAAAATGCACCAGCTTTAGCAACCTCATTTTACTTTTTACCTGGGCCAGGCTGAAAACCATTATATAATGGACTACTGTGGCTCAGCTGGCAGGCAGTAACTTATTAAACCAGAGCAGCTCACTAGCTGTCAGGCATGATCATTCTCTTTAAAAGTGACTTAAACACTACCTGTATGGAAGCAGGAACTATAAGGCATTAATATGAAAAGTTAATGGCTGAAGTAAGTCTGTGAACAAGACTTTGGAGTGTTTAATTTACTAAGATAATTTTGTGTTTAACCATGTTTATAGAAAATGTATTAGTTTAATAAGCATGGCAAAAGTTTATAAACACTTCAGAAATGCTCGTTTATTTTGTCTGATCTAGATACAGCTCTTTCTGAGTAATATGATGATGATTATTATTATTTTAACATGAACAATGCATTTCAGGAGATGAAATCTGAACTGAAGATGAAGCATGATGCTCAGGTTACTTTGTACAGAAGTTACCGAGTAGGAGACCTTCCTGACATCCAGATTGAATACTGCAGTCTCATTGCCCCTCTGCAAGGCCTTGCCCAGGTCTGTTTTGCTTTTCAAAAGTAATTTCTGAAGTTTTAAAATTATGTGTAGTTGGTCAACTGTTTTCAAAATTGATCTATTGTTTTGTAGTCAGCCTCTGTGACACACATTTAAAGAGTCTGTTTTGGGGGACTGCTTCTCCTACCCCTGGGCTGGTGCAGTGATGAGAGAAGACACCTCGTAGCTTGTCCCACCTGAGCAGTTGAGTTGAACACTGAGGACCTGAGACATCAGCTGTTGTCCATTGGCTCTGAGTTTCTCTGCTTGAGAAACAGATGCTGGTGGTCTTTACAGACATCATTGCAAAGGGCATCTCACTGTACAGCAGCAAAACAGCCATTTCTATTCTTTAATATAGATATAGTGGAGTTGTAAAAATACAAGTGAAATTATTGGGTCTAAGACTGGACTCAGACTACCCAGTAAATCTGCTCCAATATTCCTTTTCCTACCCGAGAACAGTAGAAACTATGGGCTGAACCTATCCCATTTTACAGTGTTTGGGAAGTCAGAGTGTTCCTGATTACCTTTGTATTTAATTTCTTTTGATGGTCCCTTATCTCTGTGTAAAAGTAGGACATACCACAATCATGAGTTATCTGAATAGCATTACATCAAGAGTTAGACCAAACTCCAGTCCTGTGATAGACCAGGCTGCGTAGGATTATGTTACACATACAATGTGTTTCTGGGTTGAAAAAATGCCTTTAAATCTCAGATGGAACTGTCTGTCTGTATGGACAGTCTGTCTCTGTGTGGGCTCCCTCAATGTTCGTTTCGGGTCTCCTCACACACTGATGTCTTCTGCTTTTTCCTGAAACCCTCTTCACTGGCATCGGTGTCCGTAAGATGATATTGGGTGTCTGGTTTCTGTAGTGGGGATTGTGAATATGTGAAAATTGTAAGTTCCACTTTCTCCACCAACATCCTGGCCTGAAACCTACATTGTCTTGTAATTTTTTTATGTAGAAGAATTAAGATGGGATTTGAATGGGTAGTACAGTAATTTCCGGCATGGTTGTGATGCATGCCAGACAAATTATTCCACTTCCAAAGAGTGTCCGCGTAGGGATTAAGTGCAGGGTGGGTCATAACTCTTGATTTTATTTGTTTATTGTGTCATAGCAAAATTTAGAGACCTTCTTGCTTTTGTTGTGATTTACAGAAAGATCCAACATTTGCCAAGCAGCTTTTCAGCAGTTTGTTTGGTGGAATTTTTCATGAGGTAGAAAAATCTAAAACTCCTTCTGAGAAAAAAGCCATCATCCAGAAGCTGCTGAATAACTTCAATAATTTCCTGAGTATGAGCCTGTCTTACTTCCCGCCATTCATTGCGTGCATCCAGGTAAATCCTCCTGTTTGGCCTGAAAGTAACTGAATTAATGTCTTTGTCTGAATACAGGATAAATGCAGTGGCAGTGAAGGTTAAAGGCTTTTACTGAAATTTAGACAGAGAGAGAAAAAGAATTGTTAACCAAATCGATGTTTCCAGTGACTCTTCTTAAGGTGAACAAGGTAATTCATGCCTCTGAACTGATTTTTCAAGGTTTCTGCAATTTCTGATCTGTAGAGTTTGAGTCACCTTTTAATGTTTTAATTGCATGAGTAACAAGAAGAGACTTGATTTTAAATGAAAGCCACAAGAACGATTGAAAGGGTTACGTGGGTGTCCTGTGCTTATCTTCCTGTTTCTGGAAAGTGCTTGCTGAGAAACACTTTGATGTCTTGAGGATATCAGTAGCTGTCAGACTGTTTGTTGTTAGCAACTCTTGTTTATTTTTTTTCAAATTAGTCCCCTGAAGTAATTGTCTGGGGACTTTCAGTAATGAAGGAAGGACTCCCTTCCACCAAAGGGTGAGTGGGTGCACCACAGCCATTTCACTGGAAAGGAAATGCAAGCCTTTCTGCTGTGAGAATATACTGACTTGGAATAGATTGCGGATTTAATCTTTTACCCCAATTTTCAGGGAGATAAAAAAACTTGTCTAACCACCTACTCACTGTCACGGTATTTCATGTCTCTTCTCAACTGTGTTGGCCTTAACGTTGTGTGTGACTTGTAGCTCTCAAAATAATATTTTTTTGAGTGGCAGGTAATGGTTTCTTCTTTCTGTTAGTGAAATTTAAATATTCAGTGACAGCAGATGTCATTCGTAATACAGGAAAAATGTCTACTTTGGACTAGCTTTTTAAACAGTGATAGTCTTTGCTTCTTAATACTTGTACTTACACATCTGAAAAAATGTAATGTCTTGTTTACTTTTTTTCTGTGCAGCTGCACAAAAAGATCAAATGCTGTAGGGATTTTCTGGGCTGTCTTGGTATTTTTTCGAGCCAGCATCTCACAATAGCTATCTGTTAATATTCTCTCTTGATATTGCATTTGTTGTTTCTCTGTCTTGATATTCTTATTTGTGTTGAATTATGCTGTCTGTTAGACCCTATTAATAACACTGTTATGTTAGGCTACTTTTTTTTTTAATAAACAAAGACTCAAAAAATAAGTAAGCTAACATCAGTTAAATATGGGCTTTTTAAGAATGGTCATTGCCATCCCCATTTAATAACAAAAGAACAGCAGGATGAAAACAAGCCTCAGCCTGTGTATTTGAGCTTCTTGCATAACAGTGAGAGGAAATCTTTTCCTCATCAGGAAGCAGAGTTCATATTGATTAGGAGAGAGAGCTGGGCAAGGGAGAGCAAGAACACACAGTGCCCAGGCTGTCATTT
The DNA here is from genome assembly GCF_000699245.1 of Pterocles gutturalis. Lineage (NCBI taxonomy): Eukaryota > Metazoa > Chordata > Aves > Pterocliformes > Pteroclidae > Pterocles > Pterocles gutturalis. The sequence goes on along the minus strand of NW_010128816.1, from coordinate 33,107 downwards.
GGGTGACAAGGACTGTCCTAATGGCTTGGCCATTTGGAAATGCAGCTTCTGTTTCCTATATACCAACAGTATAAGAAGTATTGGCTTGTTTCAGAAAGGCTTCCTACTCCTCTGCTGTTTCCTTCTGGTTGTTTGACTTTTTAGTCTTCTACAGGACCAAGTCCCATCAGGAGAGTAACTGGGTGATAAAAAGAGCTTTTTTTTTTTTTTGTCTATAGGTATAAACTTAAAATGTACTATTAGGCTCTGGGATTGGCTTTCAGGACAGATTAAAAACCATCTGAAATGTTAAGAAATAAGTCAACCCCAAGACAAAAGTTCACATAGACTCCATACAGATACCCAGCCTCTGAAGAACATATAATTGCCTTATACATATTTTAGCCGTCAGCAAGCTTGGATGCCATTCATCTTAATCTTTGAACATGTGGTGCCAGTAAAGACAGAATGCATTGCATATGGAGTAAGGAACATTCCCTCTGTTTGCAGAAGATAAGGATCAAATAGTCACCAAAATACCCTAAACAGAAAGATATCTCCTCTGATGTGGGACGGTGTCTGTAAGTTGTGAGTTTGGGAGGATATTCATGATGTTAAATAGGATAAAGACCTGCTAGAAATATTGTTGTGTCTTTAAATCAGGTAGGACTAGATGAGTACGGTACTAAATGAGTCTAACAGGAAGCTGTGGTATGCTAAAACTGGTAAGTGTGTGGACAGAAAGCCTCCAGCATCGTGGTTGATTGTGCCTTTGGCTTATGACAGGGATGCACCGCTCAATAGGTTAAGTGAAACGGAGCTGTTGCATAGCAGGCACCACACCGCCAACAAGCAAGGAGGTGTTGAGGCTGTGAATGTGCCCATATGCCTCTTCCCCCACTGTGTGTTTCTGTCAAGAGGGTTGTTCTGTGCCCTGGAGACAGGCGAAATAGAGGGGTTATTCTCTAATGTTCCCTGTCCAAAGAGCAACAGCACCGAAGGAAATTACTCCAGTTTTCCCAGAGATGGGAACTTGTGGAGTTTTAACAGCTCATTTCCAAAGCTGGCACTGTACGAAAAGGGGTACCAAACAGATGATCTGTAAAAGGTTTTAGATCAAGCAGACACCTGTTGTTTTGTTTCATTTTGTAGGAAATGAGTTACCAGCACAGAGAGCTACTAGAATTGGATTCAGCTCACGTGAGCACGAGCTGCCTTGCAAGTTTACAGCAGCCAGTGGGCATCCTTCTTCTGGAGCATGCCCTGATGGCTCTGTCCCCTGCGGAGGAGCCCCCATCCAAGCGCCTGCGTGGGAGGACAGAGCTTCCCCCAGATGTGATCAGATGGATTGAACTTGCTAAGTAAATTCTTGTTTGAGAACATTTACTCTTATTTAGGTGCACCTTGTGAAGAACTCCACCTTTATGGCTTATGGGATTTCTTTTTTAGTCTTTCCATCTTTTAGAATAAGATATGCTTTTAATTTCTTGTCAGTTAATTGCTGTCTTTCAGTTAGACCAGTTAGACTTAGCAGCATCAGGGTGCACAGCTGTTATCAGACTGCTGATAACCAGCTTGTTCATAGCTTTTAACTGCAGGAGTTTCCACAATTCAGGTATTACCCTACAAGATGAAGTTTATCTCGTTAAATGTATATTTATAACCTTATATAAGAAATATTGAAATTTTTTTACTATTACAAGCCAGTAGTATTACTGCTTAATGAATTATTTTTTTGAATGGCTTATGTTTGCACTGATACACCTCTGTTCAACTAATTAAAAGATTTCCCTTTTCAATTTTACTAGGCTCTACCGATCTATTGGTGATTATGATGTCCTTCGTGGCATTTTCAGTGGAAAGATTGGGACTAAGGAAATTACACAGAAAGCGTTGTTGGCAGAAGCAAGGAGTGATTATGCTGAAGCAGCTAGATATTATGATGAGGTAAAATGATAACAACTTTTTGTTTCATAAATCTCTTGTGACTTAAAACTAATAAGCCAAAACTAAACATTTTGAGAAGCAGCAAATTGTTTAATATGTCCTTGTGCTTTGTTTGATTGATGGTTCAGTCTGTAAAGACGGGAACAGATGAGCAGTAAACATGATACTTTTTACTGTTGTTACAAAACTTCACATGTGCGATTATCTAGGCAAACAAGTAAAGCACCATGGACAAATTTCCATGCCAAGAGAGCAAACTGGATGTGTTCATGGCAGAGAAAATCTGAGCTATAATGAGTAAAAATGAAGAAGGATCTCTTTTAAAGGATCTTCTTTTAAAGTCTTTATTCTTTAAAAATGCAGGTTTACTAAAGTTGGCTACCTGAAATAAATTTATATATAAATACTGACAAACTTGAATTTTCTGCATTTAATGTTACTGTCACATTCTGGTAAATGGATTATGAAATGGTGAATTATTGGTAAGTTCCTGGTGACTTAAAAATGAAACTAGTGTCACATTCCAGCTGAGAACTTTCCACCCCCTCAAATTCATTCCCTAGGCACTCTCTAAAGAAGACTGGCAAGATGGAGAGCCAACAGAAGCAGAGAAAGACTTCTGGGAACTTGCATCTCTGGAGTGCTATGACCACCTCACAGAGTGGAAGTCTCTGGAGTATTGTGCTACTGTTAATATCGATAGTGGAAAGCCTCCAGACCTAAGCAAAACGTGGAATGATCCGTTTTTTCAGGTTTTTAGAGATAATTTTGTTGATATTGCACTGTTTTTATTTCTGCAGGGATGTCCTACAGTAATGTGATTGTGGGTGGAAATCAGTTGCATTATTTGGGTTACTCTTATTATGGGAATTAGCAAAGAGTCCAATATATAAAATAATTGAAGCAATTACATCTGCTGTTTTTCCGATATTTAATTTTTATGTTGAGTCTGTGGCTGATCATATAGGACCTGCTTTATCATCATCATCTTCTTGCAGTGTTTTTGCTGCTTTTATCGCTTTTATTTTTTTCATGTTTTAAGAGTTGCCAAACCCACTGGTTTTTCAAGTGGTGGAATTTGCTAACAACTTCTTGAGCCTATCAGAAAAGGTTTGTTAGCAAATTAGAATTTGCTAAAGGGAAAACATTTAAGAAAACTGTTCAAAATGTTTTGGAATTTATTTTATCTGCTACTGATAAGAGAAAATTGATCATCTATATTCCATTCCTAGAAATAAAGACTCTATTTCCACTTTGTAGGAGACATATCTGCCCTATATAATACGCAGTAAGTTGAAGTTACTGCTTAGTGGGGAAAATGACCAAACTTTGCTAACTTTTATTGATGAGGCAATGAAGACAGAACAGAAGAAAGCCATTATAGAAATGCATTACAGCCAAGAGCTTAGTCTCCTTTATATCCTGCAAGATGATTTTGACAGAGCCAAATATTACATTAGCAATGGCATGCAGATCTTCATGCAGGTAACAATCTTTGCTATCTCTAATATGATTTTTCTGTATAAACTCATGGAATAATTAAACTGTTGTTGCTGTTACTGCTGCTAGATTATACTCCTGAGAGAAACACTTGCCCAAATACAATGAAATCTAGGTGCTTTCCAATCATATGACAAAACTTCCTTTGAATTCACTTCTTGCAATGATGAGAGCTGAGCCAGCCAGTGGAGTGCATCCTTCCTTTTTAATTTATTTTATTTTGCTGATTTCATCTATTAGAAATTTTTCAGAGTAATTGTTTGTGCAGATTAATAGCAGGTTTATTTCATTCATCTTTTCAGAAGCCTCCTGTCCCCAGAACAAACTTTAAAAGAGCATATTACATTGAGAGGTTACAAGTTCCATCCGTTCCCAAGTTTTGATTAGACTGTAGGACTGTCCTAAAGCCTAGGATAGGAATTGCAGCTAGAATATGCCTCTATACTTGTCCAAAGCAGAGTTGCTCTCAAATTACATGTTAATAAATTACTTGTAAAAGGGTTGTAGAGCATAATATATAGCAGCATCAGATAAATAGTTTGTAGAGCACTGAGGTGAACCATGTTGTAGAGTCTGTATACTAAGTCTTCCATTCTCTCCCTTTCTTTTCAGAGCTATTCCAGCATTGATACTTTGCTGTATCAAAGTCGGATGACCAAACTACAGTCTGTACAAGCTTTGACAGAAATACAGGATTTCATCAATTTTATGACGAAGAGAAGTAAAGACTTTTTTTTTTCTTATGTCATTTTCCTTTCATTTTGTTAAATAATCATGGTTTCCTGAACTTTGAATTTGTTTCCACACTCAGAGGACTGAACTCGTGTTTGAAGGAGAGTAGGTCTAGAATTGCATTTTACTGTGTTCTTGACAGTAAGAACTATTGCAGTTGTGCAGGACAGGCTTGAAGACAAGTCTGTGTTCTATTGCAAAGTTTTATTAGCCTAGCTATTGTGATACAGGTTAAGTATCTCTTTTAGAAGAGTAAGTAATAGTTTTAAACTAAGGTTTTTTTGTTGAGGTTACTTTTGGTAGCAAATAGAGGTTAGCAGAGGTAAAGGATGGATGTGTTATACAATTTATAGCTGAGCTAGGCATGAAATTGAAATTTATTTACATAAACTGAATTATTTATTAAATTTAGTTAACAGTTCCACTATACTCCAGCATAATCCTGTATGGAAAGGTACCTACCCAATGGTGATTCCCAGTGACAGCTGACACTAATGTCCTTATTGAATCTTCTGTGCTTCAGCAATAAACAAAAACAGTGTGATCACCAAGTAGTGTATTTAACACAAGCTCAGAAATGCAAGTCGGTTGTTTTAATGCAGTTTTGTGGTTTGAATGTTGGACTATGTTTGGTTTCGGCCTTTTTCATGCTGTTTGGATTTAGATGCATTCAGAGTATTCTTAATTGATTTCTAGGTAACTTAGCTTCACAGGCTTCCCTTAAGAGACTTCTCAGAATTTGGACAAGCAGATATCCAGATGCTAAAATGGATCCTATGAACATCTGGGATGATGTCATTACAAATCGGTAAAATTACATTCTTGGGTTAGCTTTTGTTCTGTCTGCCTGTTCAGAGAGGTGCTTTTTCTAATGCTGCTTTGTTTTCATATGGGGGGCTGTTGATCCAGTGTATGACTACTTCTTTAAGTGTTGTAATAGCTTTATCAGTATAGCAGGTTTTTTTGTGACTAACTTGTAGTGAGAAGCAAAAGGAGGTTGAGAAATGGGCAAGGAATAAATCACATTTTAATATGGAAACGTGACTCCTAATTTAGGCATTTTCTTGTTTCAGTGACTTGTATCACTGTACAGGCTAGCCCACTTCAGCAGCCCTTGAACATATCCACTTGTAATTGATCAGCTCCATTCAGCTCACGGAAACACCACCCAAAAGGCTAATCCATTATGAATAAAAATACTTCCCTGCTTTGTAAGCAGTTCCAAAGTTAGGGAGTGTACAACATGAGCCCAGCCCTGTCATTATCAGTGCTTCAGGTCTTTACAGGGAAGTTAATGACCAGTGCTGTAATTGGAGGCTTTTGCTGTGCTACTGTTGCTAGAAAGAACAAAGGCTCCTTGGAAACTCCTTTGGAGTAACTCTGAAGAAGCTGGAATGCCTTTTTGAATTTGAAAGTTTTCTGTCTTTCTCATGGTATCCCATCTTCATCCCAACCCATTCTTCCTGTGCAAATCTAGATTCTTTATCCTTTCCTGGGGGACAACTTCTCCAACATCTCTGTTGATAACCACTGTGCTCTGTAATTTGTTTTATTATCTCTGGGTGTCAGGAAAGCATGGCTACAGAAGAGCTTATTGTAATTAAATATTAGGCAGAATACATGGTATGGATTGCTCCTTTACAAAATCTCAAAATGTTTATGACTTGAAGGGTTATCAGTGTCTTAAATAATTTTATGTGCTTTTAAAAAACCTTTATCTCATCTTAAATGACAAAGGATATGCCTTTATTCAGTGCCAGACCCTACTCCAGATTGCAGTGCTTTCCCCTGCGTTGAATAACAGTCTACGTAATAAGAAATGCTATTAAATTAGATAGGGCTAGTTGTAGAACGAAAGGGATTTAGCATTGATTAGTGGAAATTCCCTTTCAAATGTTGAGTATGGTCACTGGTCTTTTCTGCAGCACAAATTTCAATGTTTATATGTGCTGATTGCATACATATTTGAATTGCAGGTTGACAAAAAATACAGCCTGGCAACTTACACTATATAAATAAATTCCTGTTTGTTTGCACTTCTGTCAAGTTGGAATGCAAGTTATGTCTTGGTCAACTTGGAGGTTGTAGCTATGATTTTAAAGGAACAAACTAACAAAAAATCCTACTCTATTATGTACATTTTCTAATACTTAATCTCATTGATTCAAGATCCTAGAAGGGTCTCAGGGTCAACCTGTCCTTGGTTGTGACTTTCCAGACTCTGAGGGCTGTGTTTAGCCCTTGCTAATGGTGGTCACTATAGCTTGCAATTTTTTCTTAGCTTTGTTTACTGTTGGGCAGACCCAACACTTTTGAATGTTTATTCCCTTGCATGCATGCCAGAGTGATTTGTACTCCTGTTGTCATTGTGCAGGTGTTTCTTTCTTGACAAACTGCAGGAGAAACTTCTCTGTGATCAGGCCAATGAGAGTATGGAGGTGGATGAAGAATATGATGCTGGTGACCAAATGGAAGTGGATCAACAGGGTGAAGACATTTACTCCATGATTAAAAGCTGCAAATTTAACATGAAAATGAAGATGATAGAAAGTTCCAGGAAACAGGTGACTGTACAGTCTGAAAGCTTCCAGTTTTGTGAGGAAAACATATAGAAACTACAGCTGGAAAAGCCTCGTTGGTTGTCTAGGGCACCTTTTCGCCAGGGCAGACCTTGTCTGTCTTTGACCTTGCTGTCCAGGACATTCTGGAAGCTCAAGAAAGTCAGTTCCACAGAGAAAGAAAACAAATGGATAAATGTTAGTTAAAAAATTGATGATAATTTATCATTGCTGGAAATGTGCCAGTCAGCAGTGATGAAACTTTTTTTTTTTACAGTTTTCATTAATGCTGTTAGGTTAACACCATTAAAGAACTAAAGCTAAATGACTTAGAAATTTTGGTTTGGGTCTGACTGTTAAAATGACTGAAACAGCCGTGTTTGATAATGGGCCTTTGGTGTTTCAAGTTTAAGACGAATAATATTAAAGTCAAGGGCTCCCTCATTTTCTGAGATGCTGTAGAAATCTGCAATCACTGACAGAGTTTATTTTAAGCACAGTAACAACCAAATATTAGTGCTGTGTAGACTATACGCTCTTAAAGGAGTAAATGAAAAATAAGATTTCCTTTAATGTTACTTTATATGAAACATGTCATCAAAACACAAACATTAATGATTTGCTTAATGCTGTTATAAATCAAGTTACATTCCCCATATGTTTGTACCACAGAACAGTTAATGCCTATTTAGTCATGCAGATAAGATAATTTTAATTGCCTCAATTTGTCAAACCTCTGTTCTTCTCTTTTTTCTTTTCAAATTTCTCTAGCACAAATCTGGTTTTCAATACAAGACCCAACAAGCAGTGGGCCTCTTTTCATCTTATAGCTTTACTTGTGTTGCTTAAATAATCTCATCCATTAATTTGTTTGCAGAAAGGTTTTATTTCCTCTTCAGATATATTATGTGAAAATTCTGTCTTAATCTGAATATAGAACAGCTTCTCAGTTGCCAAGAAGCTTTTGAAAGACCTACGCAAAGAAGCCAGAACACGGGAAGACTGGCTGGTGAGGTGGAATTATGCCTATTGCCGCTTTACACATAGTTGCAGCCGGAACCAGAGCTGTCCTGAACGTCTGCTCTCAGTGTTAAAAACCATCTCCCTGCTTGGTAACAGCCTTCTCCTTGTTCACTTTGTTTATTATACAAAGCTGCTTTGTCGTCAAATTACCAACTTTGTTTTTGAATTCCAACAGAAGATACTCAATCTGAGTATCTTAACAAGAACGTAACGGCCTTCCGAAATCAGAATCTTCTTCTGGGCACTACATACCACATCATGGCCAATGCTCTTGGTCAGGATCCAAGATGCCTTGAGCAAATTGAGGAAGAAAAAGCTAGAAAAATATCAGTACTATCAGGAGAAAGTCTTGAAAGTCCTGAAAAGGTAAATTAAAAGGGAAAAAGCTTTTAGGTGTTTCAGTATTGTAATCACTACTTCAGTATGTAGTGATGGATATGGATAGATAAAGAGAATGTGAAACCCATCTGCTATTAGCAGTAATTTGTCCAGGAGCACCAGCTGGGGGAAGAGAAAAACCAAAAACTGCTGTAGTTGCTGTTTTGTCTTGTTTTAGCTCTCCCGGAGTTCTGCACCACTGTAGCCTTTTTAGCTGGGGGAGTGTTTCTATGTTCCTGCGTTATGTGTGAAGGGGAAAGACATAGTTATAGCACCTGCATGCACAGTGGCCAGACAAGGCTCGGGAATATGATTCTCAAATAATGCCTTTTTTTCGTCTTGGCATTTCTGAGCTTCTTCATGCTGTCAGACTATTCTATTTCATAAAGAGATCTTTATAATATTCATAATGATACTGATACACTTTATCTAAATAATTTTAGTGATAGAGAGGAGAGGGGTTTTCAAGACAGAGTATACAGGTCATCTTTGCCTTTTTTGGGGAGGTGTGCACTTGAAGAACATAGTGACAGACTGTGTTGCATCTGAAATCAGGTGTATTGTCAGTTGTCCCAGAGGCTGTGGCACTGACTTCTTGTCTGTCAAATTGATTGAGTAAGAATTTGAAGTACCGCTGCTGACCTATTTCTACTAATCTGTAAAGCTACCATGAAGACCCTTAGATATGAACCGTATCGGTATAAAACAGCAAAAAATTGTTCTTAATTTGTGTTTTTATGGTTGTTAAAGAAAAGCAGATAAAGAAGAGATTCCTGCAAAAAAGGTTTTAAAATTTCAGGTGTGCAGAAACTTGAATGAAAGCTTAAGCTTTATTAGCTAATTTTTAAGAGCATTCTTCTTAAGGAAGTCTAAAAAATGAACATAAAAGCTCTTCTGTGTCAGATGCGTCAGACTGGGATATCAGATATTTCTGTAGGATTAAGGAGCTTAGCCTTACTTTAGCACAATATTAAGCAGTACTCTGACCCTGGTAGTTTCCCTCTACCTACCTGAAATTCAAACTATTTAATTTCAGTTACAGCGTTTTCCCAATGAAGTTGGAAAAGTTGTTCCAACTTCTGCAGTAATTTTGTATTTTATTTAATGACTACAATAGCCACGATGTCCGAGGTTGGTAAGCTTGTTGGCAATATGAGAATACATGTACTTAATTTATAAACGTTCAGGTGTAAAGCATCTTCTCAAGTCCATTTTTGCATGAGAAACGTATGATCAATACAACTATGTTTGTAATAGGGAAAAAGACATCAAATTTGAAATAGTTTGACACATGCTTTTTTTAACACAAGTTCTAAGTAGAGTTGTTATGCAGACATTGCAGATATATCTTAATAGGAAAAAATTGCATTTTTAAATTGTGTTTTCTGTTAACTGTGGAAACTCTAGTAACATTAACTTTTTTGCAGTTATAAAAATTCCACATAACATTTTCCAGAGACTAATTTAACTTGAAAATGTGTTTCATTTTTTTTCCACTGAAAATTGTGGAAATGAAAATTCTAGAAATTACTGCTAGAAATAACATCCCAATTTTTTCCCTTTGTATCAGCTGCTCAAAACATCTAATATGTTTAAAGTTTTATCTACTCAAGAGTTGCAACCAAGCTCCAGTTTCAAAAAGAATTGCTAAATGCTGCTTGCTAATATGTCTTTTTTTCTCTATGGTTGAATTTCAGGTATTGGCAGGTCTGAACAAGAAGGCTTTCCAGTGTTTCAGCAGTGCCACGAGGAAGTCTGAAGAGGAAGTGCAGTCCCAGTCCATGGAATATGTAGATGTGATGGGGGTTACCGATGCCTATATGACTTTAGTCAGTTTCTGTGACCAGCATCTACGCAGGGAAGAAGAAGGCTTGCTTGGTTAGTCAGCATTTCTCCTAAGCATGAGCTGGATTTATTTGTGATACGTGAGCTGTTGTGATACCCAGGATATCTCACTGAGCAAGCCTGAATTTAAATGTAACATTTTGTCCTCCTGTTCAACAGCATTTATATTCCTTACCCTCCCCCCCGCCCCCCATTATTGCTGGGTTTGGTACTAGTGAATCACTCGTCTCCCTCTCGCTTGCAAGGTATATATCATACCCAGCAGATGCTTCCCTTGTTCCTTCCCAGACCACAGTAGTGCTGTGTTTAAAGCAGGCAAGATACCAGCGGTGATGCAGCTTCCTGATAAGCTAATCCTTACAGTCTCCCAAGTACATGTATTGCTGATGTTTGCAGTTCAAACAGATGGGAAGGAGAACAAAGTAAAAATAAAAAATACATGGGGGAAAAAAAAATACTGAATTGTAAAGATGAATGTTCCAGATGATCAAAGACATGGCACAAGTGATGGTGTTTCTGATAATTCTTGTTTAATGTCTCTTGGCAGAAATTAACACTGCAGATCTGCAGCATTTCCCAGCTATTGTGGTGGAGAAAATGATAAAAGCCTTAAAACTAAACTCCAGAGAAGCCAGGCTGAGATTTCCTAGACTGCTGCAAATAATTGAAAGATATCCAGCAGAGACGTTGGGTCTAGTGACACGAGAGGTTAGTTGCTTCCATTTTCCTGGCAGCAAATATTGCTATAAATTGAATTTAAAAGGTGGGGGTGGAGGTTGGATGGACAGAGAGGTTAGACTGGTAAGTTTTGCTTCAGGTAAATCAGATAAGTTTCATACCATCATTGTTCCTTTTCTTTTCCCTAACTTGCTGAGTCTAATTCATATGGACAGAAACTTTTTTCTTAGAGGTTTAACTTTTTATCATTATTTTGATTCCAAATGTTTGAGAGCTTCTGGAGAAAAATTATGTTGCATTTTTTTCTTCCATCTGAACAATTTAAGTGGGCTGATAAAATGCATAGGGTTACGGTGAGGAACGTATCTTGTTTGTGTAGGCTGAGTTTCCTGTATGCAGGAAGCCAGCAGCTTTACCAGAGCCATTTTCCACTTCTCCTACCTCTCCCTGTCCTGCTTCACTTCAGAGATTACTGGAGCTTCTTCCTCCGTCCCACGACCTGTCCCTCCATTGCCATTCCACAGCAGGATACCCTCTGTCCATGGTGGGCCAGATAAGCTGAGAGGTCCTCTGTGACTCATGCTTGTTCCCACCTTGGCCTGCCCATGTTTTCACGCCCATTGTGCTGGTGCTCACAGAGTGCCACGTGCTGTTAGAGGAAGAACTCGAGAGACAGAAACATGGCTTAGTTATCCCAAGAAAGTGAGAACCTTGCAAAAACGGCTGAGGTGCCCAACGCGTGGCCACAGTGAAACTGATGGTTCAAACGGAACCTAACACCTGGTCCAGTTAACAAATGTCACCCACACAAGAGCTTCACCAGGCATTTCTTTGTCCCCTCTCTTTCTGTGAGATGAATACTGGCAATCTGATCTTAAACTCCATTAGAAAGGTAGGAAGGGATGAAACAGGAGGACTCTTGCTGTCACAAAAAATACATTGTAGCACTCCTTTGAAAAGTAATAGGTCTTTTGGAGTGAGGTGAGCATGAAATATTAGTGGGAGATGCTCTACTGAAATTAATATCGGCAAGCCCCAACCCCTTTAAAGTTGAAGGAAGAACAAAACTATGGTAGGAATTCCATTGTTCTACTTCCTGGCTTTTTTTTATTCAAATCAAGACTTTCAACCCAATGGTGTTTGAACAATCCCTTTAAATTTTTGAGTTATTTGTATGTGGTGATCCAAAATTATTATATATTGCATCCAGACAGAAAAGCCAGAAGCTTGTTGAGTATAAAGCCTTCTCTTGGTCAACGAACTGCAAATCTTTGTAAAGGAAAACCTATTAAGCAGCAGTAGTTAGTGGTGGTGCTGGTGGTAGTACTAGTAAAAATAATAATAATGAAATCTGCTTTGTTGAGGGATGTTTTGTGCAATGTAGTTGACATTCTCTGTTTCCTTTTCATGTGTTTGTCTGTCGGGCTGGACCACAGAGCAGTTTTGTTTGCATTTGCCATGTTTGGTATTTTCGAGGAGGACCAAAGTTGAAATCAGTGTCTGTGTTTTTGCAGCTTTCTTCGGTACCCTGTTGGCAGTTCATTGGTTGGATTAGCCAGATGATGGCACTACTTGACAAGGATGAAGCAGTAGCCGTGCAACATACTGTTGAAGAGATCGCAAATACCTATCCCCAGGCAATCATCTACCCTTTCATGATCAGCAGTGAAAGCTACTGTTTCAAAAATACTGCAGCTGGTTGTAAGAACAAGGAATTTGTAGAAAGGTGAATTTGCAATCAGAGTAGCTCTTTTGTATGTTTTTTAATCAGGAGTGGAGAGATTTTTTTTTTTTTCTAATTAAACTGTTTTCTTTCGGGAGCATGAGAAACATTAGAAGGTAGTCCCATGCACACTGTGTTGTCATTTAAATGCCCAGGGAGAACCAGTACATAAGTTCTCTTACTATTAGATTTATTCAGGTTGATGGCCTGAATACTTTCTGAAGTGTTGGGTACATGTAATCCCCAGGCTGTAGAAAGTTAGAATTTTTTTCAAAGAAAAACAAGAAGACCACAGAGGGGCAAGCCCTTTCTGCTGGTAATTTCGTGGTAGTCAAAGTTTCTTCTTCCTTTTCCTACTCTGCTGAGGCTGAAGGGAAATCCAGTGCATGATAAGGCTCTTACCGTAGTAGACTTCACAGTGGTGAGAGTCAGTACCCATCAAAGATGAAGATGAAGTTAGCTTGGACATTTAGAGTCATTGTAATACCAAGTGAGAGCAGAGATATGTAAATAAGTATTCCTACCACACTTCAGAGAGGGCCAGTGAAATGGATGCATGTTACCTTCTGGGGAATGACAGCTCATTGTTGTCGTCTTCTCTACTTACTCTGTGTGCAGCGTGCACCTTCCTCTGCAAGCCCTCCCGTGCCCATTTTGCAGTGCAGTAAGACCTGAGTTAATCCACAGGCAAAGGTCAACTTGTATCACACAGTGCTGTAGGACCACTAACACAATTTTAGGTGTCATTTTCCCTTTTTTCAAATCTCTGATATGTTTGCTGAATTTCTTCACTTAAAATAAGAAGATAAAGTCTTGTGGTTCACAAACTCTCACCCTTGAATAACTGTTGTGATGGGATGTATAGTCTGGTTAATGCCCATTTCTGTTGCAAGTATGCTCTCTGCTCCCATCACAAAGCTTCTGTTTTCCTAGTGGGACACTTAATTAAAAAACTGTGAGCTGCATGGCAAGGGCAGTCATGCAGCCCATGAAAGAATTCTGAGGGAGTCCTCCTACCTCCCCCCCTGATTATTTTGACAGATTCTTGAATATAGCAGGCAATCTGGATCATTGCTTATCTGCAGGCTAGGTGGTGATGATAGTTCCTGTTGTGCTGTGGTGCATTTTTTTTCTTTTAAAGGATCAAAAATAAGTTGGACAGAGGAGGAATAGTTCAAGATTTTGTTCACTCGCTGGAACAGCTCTCTAATCCCATAATGCTTTTTAAGGTAAAGTGTATTTTTTTGTATTTTCACCCCCCTTCTCCTTCATTCCTCACCCTCTATTTAGGAAAGAGAGTGCTGGGTGGAGCCTGGCACAGTGCGATTGACATCACAGCCACAGGAAATGGTTCAGCCCAGAATCAGCTGGCGATGATGTTGGGGTGCTTTCAGCAGCTTTCACTGATGGTCTTCCTCCCTTGTGCCAGCTGGCTGTTTTGCACTAGGCCTTTTCGGCTTTTTTCTTAAAGGTCTCTGTCCTCCCCATGGTCAATCTTCCTTAATTTTTCTAAAATCATTACAGAATTATCATTTGTGGCCATCTCTATAATTTCTGATGATTTGTGTTCTTATGCCCTTTCCCTGCTCTCTGCTGGGCTTCCCTGTCTCACCTCTGACCCTGTTGTCTAAAGGATTCTTGTCTTGTGTTTGGTACAACTCCTGGTCCCATAGAGGCTTTCTTAGCTTGCACTAGACACTATGGTGGTAAACATAATCATCTTAAAGTAGAAACATTTTATCGAGATACAGAATGAATGGGAAATATTTCCACAGTCTTTTGATTGCTCTTTGGTTGTCAAAAGGCACATGAATTGACCCAAATGCAGTCTGAGCAGGTTACCAAAGAGGGTCAGTAAACTGTTTTTCTCAATACTCACATGTTTTCTTCTGTTTGCAGGATTGGGTTGAGGATGTCAAAAACGAGTTGTTAAAACCTCAGAGGAATAAAAATATGCTTAAGGAAATGTATGAAGGAATGTACAAGAACTTGGGAAATTTAGAGGCTCCTGGCCTTGGATTGATGAGGAAGAGGTTTATTCAGGTAGGTGTGATTATTGGGTAGTGTTGGCATTGTGTGCTTTTCTAGAAAGTCGAAAGACAGGACCAGATGATGGGTGCTGCAGGACTTGATGAGACAAGAGATCAAATCAGGAGTACAGCCTAGATTACTTTGCTAGAAGCTATGGAGAACTGTCAGTCCTGCAGTGGAAGCTGAACTATATGTTTCCTTTTATTCAGTGCTCACTCCCCCTTCCTGTATGCTGCCAGGTTCTCAGGGCCTGGGCCTCTCTGACCACCCATGAACCTCCACAAGAATCTGACTTTGTTTTTTATCCTGCTGACAAGGATGTATGAGCACTTTAGTGTGTTTAGCTATATTATGCTACTCAAATTTGCTGCTGATACTGAGTTACATAGAGCAAACTAATCAGAAGAGTTGTTGTATGGAGAATTACAGAAAGGACTTTACAAAATGGACTGAGATCTGAAATGGTTAAAGTCAGCATAGGAAAATGAAGTGATGCATGTGAAAAAATAAATCCAAATTTCACACATAAATTCTTTGAGTTTGAGCTGACTACTGCAATTCAAGAACAAGATCTTGATGTGTGATCTGTGAAAAAATCAGCTGTGAATACTTACAAGTAGTCAAGAAAGAAAAGCGACTGTTAATCGTTATTAAGAATAGAGAACAAAATAAGTTTTTAAACATTGACGTAGCAGCCTTCTCTGGCTCTTGCTTCTTGAATGCTGTAGTGCTTGTCTGCAATTGTCAGCATATATATAATGAAACAGAGAAGGTTTAGAGCAGCAAGAATAATCAGAGGGACAGAGTAACCTCTGTTCAAGGAACAACTTTAGCATTCCTCCAGTTGGAAAAGACACAATGAAGACAGATACAATAAGGTTCTCAACATCAGGAGTGCCAAGCATGGAGGAAATATTCTGTGGAAACGGCAGGTTCAAAACAAACAGGGAGACAAGTGTTTCTTCATTCAGTAGACACGTAAGTGCTCAACTCCTGCTGCAAGGTATCATGGATGCTTGCGTCGGTTCAGAGAGCAAGGGGACAATAGGATGGGGAGTGGGAAGCTGCTTTGAGAGCTTTCACATACAAATGCGCACTTCTGGATCCAGAAATCCCTCAACTGCAAATTGCTGGAGGCCGGGAGGGTGATCCTCCTGTAGAAGCATGGCTGTATGCTTGTACTGGATGTGTGCCGCCGTGGCCAGGGCTGGCTGGATCCAGGTCACTGCCATATGGCCACCCTTGGGTCGCATTAGCGTTAGATAAACTTATCTGAGTGTTTCTAGTGAGATTCCTTCCCCATGAGCAGGGGAAGGTGGAGGTGAGGTGATGCAGCAACAGAAAGGGCAATTAGGAATTTAGGAGCATACTAGCCTTTTGAATATGTTGCTACAAGATAACCCCCATCTCTGATGATAATGACTTCAGAGTACAGGGTAAGAATTTGCAGGATGTGCCACTGTGGGGATGGGGTAGAGGGAGGGGGGCAGCTGTAGGTTGAGCCATACAGAGTACAAGCACAGCAAGGGCCGCCACAGGCATGAGGACCAGGGCAGTCTGCGTTTGGTTGTTGGGATGGTTTGTGTGCGCTTTGGCCCACTTAAACAAAAAAATCCGTGGCTCCTTAAAAAGCTGAAACGTGCAGTAGTAGAGGATGCTGCAATTAGTGGTAATGGATTTTAATTATCGAATTAACCAAACAGGGAGAGAAGAACGAGGGAGATGCTGGAAGAGGGGTGGCGGGACTGTTGCCTGCTGTTGAAGGGAGGAGTGGTATTCCTTTCACGCACTAGTGGCTGCAGGAGAGGAGGGTCGGGGTGATGGGACACAGACTCTGAATTCTTTGGTTCCATGATGCAGCATTCATGAAGAAACAAAGTGTGCCGTGAGGATAACTGTATAGTTTCTAGTGTCCTTGCTGGAAAAAAAAAGTTGTTTCTCTTGACTGACACACAAAATTGCTCTAATATGTGGAGTACTTCAGGCTTGTAATCTTCATATGTATTAGCTATGTACAATTTCAATTGTAACTTAATAAGAATCTTGGCTCTATTTTTAACATGATATTCCAGTAATGCATAAAGTAAACACTGTGGATGGATTGTATTAATTAAAAAACAGCGTTAAGGATATTAAATATTTGCTGCCTTCAATTTTAAAAGAAGTCAAAGAACAGAGACGGCAATCAGACGATCATCTGGAAATAGATTTAAAATGATGAAGATGTTGACTGTAGCAGCCTCTTCTGTAGAAGGATAGTATTTTCTGTATTTTCATTTACTTCAGTGAAATAGCTGTGTCCTTCATAGATTGGGAGAAAAATGATCAGGCACTGAAAAAACAAGTGAGCTTACATATCTTTCCAAGCTGTTAATGCCAGTGAGGTCCAAGAGGGGACATCTGGTTTTTCTAGAACCTTGAATTATGAACACAAGAAGTTGACTCAGTTAACTGCTTGCAGATAATACTTACTTTGTTTATTAAATGGATCAGTATGAAATGTCTTTGCACTTTTCCTTTATCAGAATATTTAAAATACTTTAAAAATATGGTTTTATACATTTTACTTCCAAAGTTATCTCATAACAAATAATAAATGTGATCATAAATAAAACATTTAAATTGGTATTTTCTAACATTACCCAAACAATTATCTTAATACATGAAATGCTGACATGCATCATGTGTACATATAATATACTTTTTTTGCTGACCAAAAGATATACATGAAATTAGATAGGCTGTATGTGACTGCTATGTAGTATGCTTGCTGCTAGTTTAAAGAAAAAAAAAAAAAACCACAAAAAAACCCAACACAAAGCAACCAAGCACAACAATAGGAAAAAAAAGCAAACCCAAAATCCAACAAAAAACCCACCCCTTCCATAAAGCACAGAGTATTCATATTCAAGGGGGGAAAAAAAAATTAACTTATCAATCTTCTTTAATACCATTTGTAAATTGAACAGTTGAGGGTTTTTTGGTTTTTGTTGCAGCAGTTTGAAGGTGTGATAACATCTAAAGACAGGGGCATAAATTAAATATTCTGCTAATAATCCTATATTTAGATTCATGATAGAATTTGTGTTTGTTTAATAGGTAAAAATTCAATGTTTGTATTTTTGTATTAATATTTCATTACCTGATCTTAAATTTTTGTAAGCAGATGAGGTATATGTATTAAATTTAATGAGCAGCGTTATTGATATACTCACCCAGGATCCAATTGTAGCTGGAGGAGGTAAAAAGGGATAAGCTTATGGTTTTGACATGGCAAAAAGGTTTATGATCTAATTGTACAGATCTTTGATATCACTGGTAAAATGTAGATATTTCTGTTGATAATAGCTGGTGGGTCTACCAAACAGTCAGTGAAAAGGTTCTGACAGACTAGAAATAACGGAGAAAAAAGAACTGGAGTGTAAGGATGATCTGTACATTTTAGGAGCTCAGGTGAAGCTGTGTGGAGATAGGAAGGTATAATTTTGGTGTTCCTGGGGAGTTCCTGGCACTGTGTTAACAGGATTCCTTTCTATAAATGAACCTCAGGCTTTTGGGAAGGAGTTTGACCACCATTTTGGAAGAGGCGGTTCAGAACTGTTGGATATGAAGGCTCGTGACTTTGATGCAATTACAGCTTCTCTCCTCTCAAAAATGAACAAAACCCATAAAGAACCTGGAAACCTGAAAGAATGTTCACCGTGGATGAGTGAATTCAAAGCTGAGTTCTTGAGGAACGAACTAGAGGTTCCTGGTGAGTTCCCCTTTAGTGGTGATGGTGAACTGTCCCTTAGGAGAAGCTGGTACTCTTTAGCTTCTTTAGATGGCTACGTGGCCCTTCTTTCTGGCCTTATGCAGAAGCAGATTTAATCTGAAATAACTCTGTTCATTCATCATCTCTTAAATCTGTTCTTAACCTGTAGTCCTGATTTTTTAAATTGTATTTAAAATTGTATCTCTTACCTAAGAACTTAGTATTTTTTTTTAAAGGCCTGACTCCAGGAAATCTGGAATATAAATCTATTGTATGTTTGAATCTAGTTCAGAAAGGATGTGTCCTCTGAAAACATTAAGAGTGGTGATCCCAACAGCTTAATGAGGAAAGAATATTGGTAATTCACAGATAAAATCTTATTATGTGTATGATGGATTTTCATGCATTTTAAAATATTTTCTTCCTAGTTACCTTTCTACCAATTTGACAAAATGTTTGGAAGTGTGTTCTGTTTGTAAACACACTTTAAAAAAAAAAGCCCTAAAATCAGTCTATGTAACTTGTTTTCTTCTTTTATTTTTTCCACTACCACTTCAGGTCAGTATGATGGAAAAGGGAAACCACTGCCAGAGTACCACACAAAAATCTCTGGATTTGATGAGCGGGTATGTTTGTAAGTTTGAGTCAAAATCCTGTGTGGTATAAATTTGTGTCCGTATTCCATTTGAACAATTTGACAATAGCAAGGTGGTTGTTTGTGTCCACATCTTGCAGCACATGAAAGTCTGCAAATAGGCATTTATTTTTTCCTAGTAGTCATTGAGCAACTTGATTATGCCATCTAGGAATGACAGATATGCTTAATTTCTGTGATGATTCTGTAAGGTCAAGTCTTCTGTCACAAATATTTTGCTTTTTCCTGTCTTTTTCCAAGATAAGTGTAATGGAGTCCTTGAGGAAGCCAAAACGTATAACAATCCGAGGCAGTGATGAGCAGGAGTATCCTTTTCTTGTCAAAGGTGGTGAAGACCTGCGACAAGACCAACGTATTGAGCAGCTGTTTGATGTCATGAACATTATCCTTTCCCAAGATGCTATGTGTAGCCAAAGGAATATGCAGTTAAAAACTTACCAGGTCATCCCCATGACAACACGGTAGGCATTTATTTTGAAGGGACAGAAATCCTTATGTTAACATCTATTACTGTTGGGATGTTGAAAATTGAAATTTCTGTGTGCCGGATTCTGATTCAGGGTGTTTTGTGTCTTGGGTTTTGTTTTTTTTTTTTTTTTGCTTTTAAACAACATTGAAATTGCTTTCTCTGGAAACTATTTTTCAGAGTATATTTAAACTGGTAGCTTTCAACCTTCATTTAGCAGGCACTAGTATGTGTTGCTTCCTATTTCTGGTGTTCGTCTAAAGTTCAGCCCTGAGCTGCTTGTTCACATCTCTAACTTCTTTTGTTCCAGACTGGGACTCATCAAGTGGCTGGAAAATACTTGTACCTTAAAAGAATTCCTTAAGAATAGCATGTCTGAAGAGGAGGACATGAACTATAACAGGTGATGCTTGGTTTAGCTGTTTGCTTTAATAGAGACCACTACTAATGAATTTTGTGATATTGACAATCTTGTGGCAGCATTTTCTTTTTAAGAAGAATGAAATGAAAGCACCTCTAAGCAAGGAGTTTGTACTTCCTGACCCAAATTAGTAATTGGCAACTGTTTGTTTAATGAATACCATTGTACCTGGCATATCCTCCACCCACTTGTTTAAACAAGAGCCTTATAATCATGTGCGACGTCATTATCATCACCATTTCCTTATGAGGGGATTGATTTTACAAGCAAAGGATTTTGATCTCTTGATCAGGCAGGAAATGGACGTAGGTCAGCTAGGGGGGAGCAGAGGGGAGGGGTGCAGAGCAGAGACAGAGCCGTTCAGAACCTGGATTCAGCAGTGAGTCAGTGACGGGGGAAACTGGCAGCAGATGCACAAAACACAACTGTAAAAGAACACTCTGTACTTCATACAAATGCTGGGTTTGAATAAATTACCTTTTTTATCTTGATTATAATTGGAGGATGAATATTTGTAAAATTGATTTAATTATAGCATTTCAGCCTGTTTCTCTCCTGGAATTTATAAATGTGGTTTTATTTACCATCATTCTTCTTAGTACATAATCTCTGTTTGGGTTTGTCCAAGTGTTGTTGTCACCGTTTATTTTTACCAGTTCTCTTGTTTATGGGGCAGGTTGGAGGAACCTCCAAGCTTGGAGGCTGGACTCCAAAGAGTCTTTATTTCTACAGTGCTTTGATTTGTGAGCAGTTTAGGAACTCCTACGGTTCCTGCATTACTGCTGTCTGGTTCACTTTTGTGAACAGCAGAGGTATTATGTTGGTCTCAATTCATGGACTGGAAGAGTGGAGGAGGACTCACAATGGAACCACCTCCTGAGGGGAGAAAATTTATGCTATACTGAATGTAGAAGATCAGTGTCTTTCTAAAAACAGTTAATTATTTATCCCAAAAAATAGCTGTATTTTGTTGTTGTATATAGACTTTAAATATTTTCCTGTATGTTCTTCAGTCAAGTCAATTAAGACACTTCATATTGAGCTATGGTTGAATGACAGCACTCGCAAAGGGAAATTCTGATTAAATCCTTGCTTGCAGTATTTTGGTTGGGGTTGGGGGAATAACATTCTCAAGTGTTGAAATCCTTTTCTTTATCCCAAAGTGGTGGGCTGTGCAGTCTTCTTCAATGGAAAGGATCTCTATATCACAGAACAGGCTTTGGAAGGGAGAGAGAAGGCAGGTGCTCTGCTAAGATGCTGCCTCTCTGGAATAGAAGTTTAATATCTAGTGTATATAGGAGAAAAATATCAAATTATTCTCTAAGCAGTGCAACTAATGGAGATGGGCGTCTTACGGATTAATACCTTAAGTCGAAGTCCCCATTCCTTCCTCTTGTACATACCGAGGAAATAGTGGACTGCCTTCCTGCTTTCCCTGCCTTTGGGAATGGACAAATGGCAGCAGATACTGTGGTAGGCTACATAATGCCTCTCACATGGATATGAGATTGTGTTAAAAATATCTTTCCCTTCCTGGAGAAATTATTTTGGGTATTTCTTCTTAAGGCAGCATCTAATTTTCACAGTACCTATTGACAAATTAACACCTTTGAGATGTCTAATTTTCTGTCAAATATGACTGAAGTGCATTCAAAGCTGGGGGGGAAGTAGATGGATGGATCAGCATATGCACTGACTGCATAAACTTAATTTCCATAGCAAGGCTAAAATTAATGTCGGCTGTAGCTTCCTGACTCCTCCTGTACATAAAAATCTCATGGGTTATAGTGGCACACAGCCTGCGGATACTTGAGTACAGAGTGCTAAGACAATATAGGGAAATCATCAGCACTTTTTTTTGTCCCTAGCAAAAAAGGACCTCGTGCTACCTATTCTGAGTGGCTGTCCAAGATGGGTGGGAAAGCACAAGGCATCTCTCGATACCATGTTATGTACAGGTATGTTTTAAAACAGAAGTGCATGTAAAATATAGAAACTAGAATGTGCACACACACAGAGTTGTAGAAATTCCAGGAAAAATATGGTCTGTGTTCTGATATGCTGACTAGATCTGATTTTTGCCCATTTTACTGTTTTGTCTTACTGGAGATGCTCTGCAGGAGAAGTTTAGCACTGACAAAATCCCACCAGAGTGCAGGAGTGCTTCCAGAAGCTTGCTGACTTCCTTAAGAAAGCATCTAGATGCAGATCCTCCTCTTCAAATTTATCTTCTAGGTGTCTTGTTCCTGATTATGCAATTAAGTACGCTGCCTCAGAGCCAGAGCACCTGCTCAAGTTGGACAGTGAAAGTCATTGTGATTCACTGAGAGGTTTGGGTCTCGACTTGAGCATCCTCTCAGAGGAATTTCCACACCTGCCTAGGTCTAGCAGGAGGGGAAGTGAAGTTTCCAGGGGAGCATTCCTGATGAGCTTATAACCTGCTTAAGCAAGCTTCTTGCTTTTTAAAGGAAAACTTTGGCTTGTTTAACTGAGTGCATTTACATTTTTACTTTTATTTAGATTTGGAACGTGCTTTTGAAGTAAATTCCCCAATTACCCCCACTCACCTCACATTGGCTTGCATTGCAGAGTTGTCTCCAAGTGCGTAACTCTGCTCCTTTCAGACAAAACTGGACTGGAAGGAGAGCACCCAGCGCATTCCAGCTGCTCATGAGCATTCAGTCTGCAGGACCAGATGTGGGCTACTCCAGAGCAGTCACCCTCCCTCCTCAAACGTGTACAGCATTGATGGCCACAGCACTAACTACTCGGTTCTGTTGCCTCTCCTTGTGCTGCAGTTTCTAGTGCCACTTAATAGTGTCAATATAGCCTCTGCATGCTGCTGAGAGATTTTGTTTGAGCCTTAGTTTCTCTGCTTGGAAGAAACTATACAGCCAGGAAGAGCACAATTCTATTGCTGTATTAAAACTTGACCCATCTGCTTAACTTGGGGGAAACTAGGTAAAACTACATACTGTTTTGTATTGAGAAATGTCAGTCTTAGAAAAAGAGAAGGAGGGGTAGGGTATTTTTAATATCAGATAAAAAATTTTGGCCAAACTCTGTGTGTGGCTTGCTGTACTGCTTACTGGGGTAAGCAAAACATTCTAATGCAGGCATGTACACATCTTAACTTTTAGCATCCAGTGGGCTGTTACTTCAGTATCTAACAGTATTCCTTCATTAATTTGCAGAAATGCTAGCCGTACAGAAACAGTTATGTCTTTCAAAAGCAGGGAGAGCAGTGTTCCGGAAGACCTGCTGCGGTAAGTACACTGTTAGTGACTGCACATCATGAAACACATGTTGGCGTTTTATCTGTATGCAACAAGTGACTTCTGCTTTGTTAAGGCGAGCCTTCGTGAAAATGAGTACATCTCCTGAAGCCTTCCTGTCTCTGCGGTCCCATTTTGCCAGCTCTCATGCACTGATGTGCATCAGTCACTGGATACTCGGTATTGGAGACAGACATCTGTCCAACTTCATGATTAACAAGGAGACAGGTGGCATGGTGGGAATAGACTTTGGATATGCATTTGGCTCAGCTACGCAGGTATTTGTTTTCTAATTACTTTGTTACAGCTTTTGCATCTATTATATGCAATTATGTATGTATTCTCAGTACTAAATTTGATACTCATTTGCCATCATTCTGATGCGAAGTAATCTTTAAAAGTTATTTCTAGTTAATAGACTAAAATCTCTGTTTCCAGATATTCTTAGACAAGCAGGGAGCTGTAGAGTTTCATAGAGCCTATATGGTGGTGTTTTGTATAGTTCAGCCATGCTTTCAACCGATCTCACTAATTATTCATGATTAGAGCTTTGATGTCACAACTTGGTCCCATTCTGTTGTGTTGCATGTTATTTTCAGTGAAGTGACAAAGAGGATTTCAAAGCTTAAAAAGAAAAAAATATTTATTTCTAATCCTTCTGTTCCAAAGTTTCTTAATTCTTGTTTTCTTATGACTGTCCTTCCCCTTGGCTAGTTTTTGCCTGTGCCAGAGTTGATGCCTTTTCGTCTGACTCGCCAGTTTGTTAATCTGATGATGCCAGTGAAAGAGTGGGGTCTCATTTACAGCGTGATGGTGCATGCCCTGAGAGCTTATCGTGCGGATCCAGATCTCCTCATCAGCACAATGGATGTATTTATAAAAGAGCCTTCTTTGGACTGGAAGGTGGGATTTTTCCTCTTTCGTTTTTCTTCATGTGAAAATTCTTAAGCTGTAATAAGGATAAAGCTGATAACAAAGAAAGTATTTCTTGATGCTCATTCTCAGTGGTCCTTTTTATCTTTCTTTTTTTTTATTGAGTTCTCAGATAAACTGAACTTAAAGGATTTCAAATGACAGAATTCTATATTGATGGACAAAGAATAGTATCACATGTCTATGTTCTGTTCTTTATCTGCATGATAATCCTGAAAATGTGGGTATCTCTTGATCACGTTATGTCACTCAGGGAAGCAGCATAAATGTTTTCAACTTTTTTGCATTGAGCCTCTTTAAATTTACGTAACAGCGCTGTATATATCAAGCTAATAATTACAGAGGAAAAAATCTGAAATTAGTTGCACTTCAGTAACTCCAGTTGTAAATTACATTTTAAGTCACAGGCAGGCTAGATACCGTCTCACTACTTTGTCTTCCATTGCATCTGCAGTTACGAATTACTGGCTCAACTTGGTATGATGTGGTGGCTTAAAGGTCTTTTTAAGTATGTGATTTATGATAAATAGGGTAAATTTGTTTTCTCTTTAGAACTTTGAACAAAGACAGCTGAAAAAAGGAGGCACGTGGATTAAGGAAATAAACACATCTGAAGTAAACTGGTACCCTCTGCAAAAAGTCAGCTATGTCAAAAGAAAGCTTACAGGTGCCAACCCAGCAACAATCACTTGGTAAGATGCTCTGCTTTTGCTTTAAACTGCTCCACTAAGAGCTTTGGCAGTCTCCTCTGTGACTTTGTGCTCCCTTCAGATAGAATGGCAGCTAGGAAAAGAGAAGATGCAGACAGTGCAAAATTTCAGCAAACCTCCTGTCAGAATCGTTTTGATCCATAAAAGCCCTCTGAATCACCCTGCCAGCCAAAACACCAGATACCTCCCGTGAGTGTTCCTGCTCCAGCTAAGGCCTCCTGAGCAGTTTCACTGTTACTGGCAACACACACATCCCCACCCAGTAAGCCTGTCTAACTTCTCACACCTCAGGCTGTTCTTTATGTTCATCTCCACAACTTTTAGGCTAGGGATAATATTTAAATACTAGCTTCTGCTGGACAGTTGGTTGAAATGGAACCTGAACCAGCTGTATGGGAGGCATGGAGGTCAGCTGCTTCCCAAAAACATCAAATTCAAATCTGATGGCATTCTTAGGTTATTTATGTCAGTCTAGTCAAGTCTGGCTCAAGCCAGAATGTCTTTAAAGTTCAGTTAGAGTACAATTAATCCCTTCCATCCTCTTTTAAAAAGACATTTTGGATTAATCAAGAAAAAAAAAGGCAAAAAAGCAAGCCTGTTTTAAAACCATACAAATACTGAAAAGTGCAGGACTTGGGAGGAGTCCCTTTTGCGGTCAAGGCTGAACTGGAAAAGGCAGCAAAATACAGACACAGATCAGACACAAATCAGCAGAGCAGGCAAGGAGATAAAACAGCTTGTATATGAACTGCTGCATCCTTCTTCCAGTTAGAGACCTTTGATGAGACTGAAATATTCATGGTAAATATTCACAGTAAATATTCACTAATAAAGGACACCTGAAATCACCAGTCTTCACTGGCCAAGCTTTCTAACGCTATTGTGCAGTCTTCACATCTTGAAAAATAAAGCTGCATAAATTGTATTCAAGTACTGTTTTGCATTTTAAAAATCCATCTCAGATTTTTTACTTGTTTCATTTAGTAAGAGCTTCTTTTTGTGTTCTCAATTTTAGTGATGAACTACGCCTGGGCAATGAGAAGTCGCCTTTTTATAATGATTTTGCAGCTGTGGCTCGTGGCAACGCTGATCATAATATCAGAGCCAAGGAGCCAGAGGACGGACTTTCAGAAGAGACCCAAGTGAGATGCCTGATTGATCAAGCAACAGACCCCAATGTTCTTGGCAGAGTTTGGGAAGGATGGGAACCCTGGATGTGAGAGAGTGCTCTCTAAAGCACAGTCTGCCAGGAGGAGCGTCCCCTAACTCACAGCTGCAACCAGACCAGAATTTTAAGGCTAAAAAGGAGAAAAACTCTTAATTACTTTTATCATCATCTGTTAACTTGACTAATAAAGAAAATAATTTTTTTGTATTAAAGCTGTATTCAAACAGTGATTTTTTAAAAAAAAAATTATTATTATTTTTCTTATGTGGTTCTGCAACAAAGCAGCTTTATTGTCTGTGTTAAAATCCATGTAGAAAGAAACTGGAGAGGCTGTAAAGCTTAAAAACTAATTTGAAAGGCATTGAGATCTCTCAGAGGAAAGTACAAATTCATACCCGGCGAACTTGTAGGCATCCTTGGAGTGTGAGTCTGTTTATAGAGACCTTGATGACAATCAGCTGAAGCCATTCTGCAGACATGTGTTATTTGTAATTAAAACTAGAAGATGTTCATATCAATAGAAACAGTGAAGCACATGGTAAAATTAAACAGAAAATAGCTTTTAGCTCTAGATAACACCTAAAGTCTCTGGATGATTATTTCATTACTGGATAATGACAAAGCAATAATGACTATCCCAGTTTGTTCCAGCAGGTTGTTTTTTAACGATCAGAGGTTATACTCTGTTATCTCTGTCCTTTAGAAGCCTCCACTCCTGATGTTAATTCCAAATTATTTGTTTGGCCAAAGCCAAAAGCAGCCCCTGCGGACACAGCGGAGCACTGCAACCTTCTTGCCATAGCTGCAGCACAGCAGGGACTGGTGCTGCGGTTTGGTGTTTGCTCGTGCCAGAGTTGTGCCAGATGAGGCTCTTCCTCTCCAGCAGGCAATTTCCAGGTAACCTTGCGGGCAAGTGCAGTGCAGCACAGATGGCAAGGGGTGAAGAGAGTTCTCTGAAATATTATGGTTGTTTATTGCCCACAGTTCATTATAGGGGATTGTTTCCATTGAGGCTTTTAATAATTATCATAAAAGGTGTAATAAAAATGAGTCTTTGCCCTTTCCCTGCTGCCTCTGTGGCGCTGGGACAGTCCCAGTCGTGCTGCTGCTGGCACCAGTCTCAAGTGAATCTTTCTGCTGGAGAGCAGAGGAATCTGCCTCCTGGATACAACTCCATGAAAAACTCAGGATGGGGAAGATTGCTCACTGAGCCTTAATGAATAGGGAAGGAGCTTTTTTGTTTCAAATACTTTCCAGCAACAATTACTATTTGTTACCTTCCTTCTTAAGAAACATGCTCAACTGTTTATGTCAATAGTGTTACAAATCAAGAAATTCAGAATCTTTTTAGCAGATTTCATTAATTAAAAATATTGTTTGGCTAAATTTTTGTAGAGGAAGCATCTATTTAAAAATAAAAATAAGCCTTCAGATCTATACCTCATGTTAGAAGTTAGTTTACAGCACTTGAATCACAGAAAACAACTCCATTTACCCATTTACAGAGGCAATAGCAGACAGCAGTGTTTCCATCAGAGTGTATTTTTTATATACCCTTGTGTAAGATGTCTTGGTGCATTTTGTTCTTTTAATCTCTGCTATCAATAAAGATGGCAGCATATGACTAAAGCTGGGTTAGGTGAGGCCCTCAGCTTTCCCCTTGTCACTCAACAAATACAAGAAAGTTAAAGCACAATAAAAACTGACATGAAAAGGCAAGGGGACATTTGGAAAGCAAGTGGCTGGTCGTACGAGGTGTTTAATTGCACTTTTGACACATAACTCAGATATTTACTCAGTACTTTGACCTGTATTGCCCAGGACAAAGTTTAGGTTTATAGTTTAACGAGGCTCTTCTCATAGGACTTTTGATACCTTCAGCAACCATTGATGTTTGTGCACAGCAAGGCCTCCACCAGCACCAACCACGGCTTCCTTGGCCCTTGGAAAGGGCCAGAGCAGGAGCGCAGCCTGACTGTTCCAGGGGAGGGGGACTGGGGTGAACCCTGTCCCATGCCCTCCTCTCCCTTCAGTCCATAGCGAAAGGCCCTAACCCTCTGAGACAGGTGAAAGGAGCCCTGACAGCGCAAAAGAGCTTCAAACATGTCCATGACCCTTAAAAGCTCAATTTTTGCCCTAAAATAAGTGCTGTAATTGGAAGTGTCAGGTATATCAGCCCTACTAGGGATGTATTTGCTAAGCTCAGGTGTCAGCTAAGGAGCAAAGCACCAAGCTGCTGCGTTTTCAGGAGCAGAACTGCATCCTCTGCGAGCTCCCTAATGGAGCTTTCCCTGTGCAGCTGAACCAGCCGGAGAATAACCTCCACCAGCTGTGGCAGCTGCTGGCCCTGATCCTGACTCACGCGCTGCTCTGGGTAAAGCACAGCAGCTACACGGAAAGGCTGAAGCCAGCCCGTGAAGCAGCAAGGAGCGTACGGACTCAAGGAAAACCTCAAGTCGCTGGGCTCGATGCTTTATGGGGTGGGTTTGTTGGGCTTCCAGGGAAGAAGATGATGTGCAGCTCAGAGTTGGAGACTACTTTAGGTCTCGATGCAAACCAAAACTCAGTAACTAGCCACAAGTAGGGCAGGATATGTCCTTCTCGGGTTCGGTACTCAGAGCTGCGCTATATCTGGAAAGTCATTAGTTGCCCCTAAAAACCTATGCAAAACATTAGCATATATTCTCAGTGGGTTTTTCTTACTGTACAGAATAATATTAACGTTTAAGCTAGTCCTTACCATCCCTGTCAATCTTAAAACATCCCTCTAATTAAAAATAACACTGCTAAACACAGAGGAAAGTTCTGCAGCTGGAGCCCGCTGTCACCTCCTTTCCCAGCTGCTAGAGGTTCCTGCATGCTGCTTGCCGTGCTCAGGATTTTTGTGTAGTCCCCACCACCACCCCCCAATTTAAATGTTAGCTGGAGGTGTCTGTGGCTGAGATGTGGTACCGCATCAGCACACATTTGGGCACGGGAAGGAGCCTGCAAACTCTCCAGAAGAACAATGAGTTGGGCTCGTCGTCAGCCGTGGAATAAGGAGTTTCCTACAGAGCTTCTGGCCTCACACTGAAGGGTTTGCCCAGCTGCTTCCTGAAGTCGGGTATTTGAGCTACTTCTCCCCAAACTTCATGGTTTTTTTCAAAATTGGGGTGTTAAGAATGTATTGCTGCTGCTTTTTTTTTCCTTTTTCCCTCAAGCACTGAGGATGAGGGTCTGTAGAGTCATTAATTTACATTTTGTGCCTCATTTGAAAATGACCTGGGTTTTTAAAAAATTCATTTTTTAAGCTATTCTGCTTGTAAGACACGGCACCTACACAGAAAGGTTGCACCTGGTAGCCACCCACAGCACTAAACAATGTCACTGCTCTTGGAGCAAATCTGTCAAAGAGCTGCATCTTACACTGAACCAACAGCATCCCCCAGAACAGGGTGTTTAGGGTTTTTTTTTTTTGTTGCAAAAAAGTTGTGGTAAGGAGTGGCCATAAGGGACTGGAAACCATTTAGTTACAGATTCCACACTATTTATAGGGGGTTTTGGTTTGCTTGTTTGTTGGACTGGATTTTATTTTCCTCTTTGGTGGGACAGGAGAGGGTAACACTCGCTCTACCTGTCCATTGAACTCCCAGTAAATGATGCTGTGCAAGATTTAATTTGGTGAGGCAGAAGACACAGCTCTGAATTTCAGTTTGTGAATCTCATCCCTCCTGGAAACTCATGCAAAAACCTGTATCAGGAAAACCTTCAGAGCATCCACCAAAGAGGGTGAGAAAATGAGGAGTGTGGGGTCTGAGGCATTTCACTGCTGCGGCACTTGGTGAACTCCCAGTAAATGATGCTGTGCAAGATTTAATTTGGTGAGGCAGAAGACACAGCTCTGAATTTCAGTTTGTGAATCTCATCCCTCCTGGAAACTCATGCAAAAACCTGTATCAGGAAAACCTTCAGAGCATCCACCAAAGAGGGTGAGAAAATGAGGAGTGTGGGGTCTGAGGCATTTCACTGCTGCGGCACTTGGCCTTTCGGGAGCCCAGGTACGTGGAAGGT
>NW_010128816.1:0-3258 GCF_000699245.1 Pterocles gutturalis | reverse complement strand
CAAACCCAGCCTGGGCTGGCACTGCCAGGGCTCAAACGCTCACAGGGAGTCAGAGCACAGAGTTTAAAAGAAAAATCCTTTCTACTGGCAAGGTCTTCAGCCACTGACAGGGGGTGGCTGCTGTCTAGTGCAATGAACTGATGCACGTGAGTACAAGTGACAAGCACAACACTGCTACAGCAACCCACGGGAAGGGAGCCCTGGCAGAGGTGGGACTGGGAATGGGGAGGGTCTGTCCCGCAGTCACTGCGCTGGCTTATGGGAGCCCACCCCAACCTCAGGAGGTATTGCCGTCCCTCCCTAGGAGTGTGCTGGCAGGGTTTTAACTCTCCCCAAACCCGCACCTCCTCACCTGCACACCCCACTGCACGCTCAGCCCCAAGCGCCGTTCCTGGCTTCTAGCTGTTGAACGGAACGGTGCGCTCCTGTTTGCTGGGGGAAGGAGAAAACCAGACAAATCACCACTCCATCTTTTTCCCCCCTGTCACCACATTATTTGTCACCATCCAGCCAGCCCTTCCCTGTGAAACCCAGCGGTGCACCGTGAGGTGCTTCCCTTGGACAAGGTGTCCCTCTTGCCGTCCTGCTCCACAGCCACCTTACCCCAGCCCATGAATCCCCCAGGAGCCGGTGTCCTGCTGGCGCTGCCTCAGCCCGGCAGCATCCCAAGAGCAGAGCAGAGCTCCACGGGCTCCGCAGGACCAGCCCAGCCTCGCCGGGCTACCAGCCCCGCTGCCCCAAAAAGTCCTGCACTGCTGGTGGGGTTGCCAGAGGTGAGCATGCCAGGAGGAGGACAGAGAGGACTAAAACCAGGCTGAAGCACTGCCCTGTTTCCTCACCTTCCCCAGGTGTCCTGGCCCACATTTATCAAGAAAAACTGAGGAGAAATACAGTGTGATTTAATTCCTGTCCCTGGAGGGCTCAGGGTTCTGGTGCTTCTCTGTGATTTGCAGCTGGCACTCCAAAGTAAGTCAAAGTCAGAAGCACAGAATGGTTTGAGTTGGAAAGGACCTTAAAGATCATCGAGTTCCAACCCCCTGCCATGGGCAGGGACACCTCCCACTAGACCAGGTTGCTCAAAGCCTCATCCAGCCTGGCCTTGAACCCCTCCAGGGATGGGGCATCCACAGCTTCCCTGGGCAACCTGTTCCAGTGCCTCACCACCCTCACAGTAAAAAATTTCTTCCTAATATTTAATCTAAATCTACCCTCTTTCAGCTTAAAAGTTCCATCTTTTCTCCGCAAAAGTTAGAGAAAGGTTTCCTGTCCTTTCTCGACAGGTGTAAACGCTTCCGTTTTCTTGATTTGCAGCTGGAACCTCAAACAGGTTTTAGAGAAAATATTCTGAAATTCAGATGCTCAAATGCCTCTCACTGCTGTTTAAAACTTACTGGAGCCCAGAGAGAAGCCGTGCCTGGGTGGGTCAGGTACTCAGCAGGACGGGTGAGGGAATCAAGGGCTCGTCTCTGCTTCACTCTCCATTAAATTATTTATGCAAAGGGAGACAGCTTCAGCTGCTGAGATGCCAGACAAATCCACCCAGGAAACAGTACAGCATGAACATCATCCTGCCTCCAGCCCAGTGCTTCGGTAAGGTGCTATTTTCCCCTACTCACCTGCTCCTGGGTGCTCCACTGCAGGTGTAGCACTGCCCCGGGGCTTCACACCCTGCATGGCAACTGGAGAAACCCCCCAAAATGTGCTCTTGAAATCACACATAGGTTCAGCACAAGCACAACCAACTTACCTTCCAGGGGACAGCTCCCACTGCTTGGCTCTGGGGGACAGGCATCGACAGGTCTGACCATGAGCTCTGAACACGCCTCCAGGTCCTGAAGATGCTGTAAGCAAAGCTGCACCCTCGTGATCATAGAATCATAGAATGGGTGGGGTTGGAAGGGACCTTGAAGATCATCTAGTTCCAACCCCCCTGCCATGGGGCTGAGGTGTGACATGGGTGGCAGATATTGCGGCTTACAGAGGGTTTCCATGCCCAGCAGGTCACCATTTACTGAGGGATTTTGAGAACCTAGTTGTCATATGGCAGGGTGCCTGGCTGGGAATCGTGTCTCTTTTTTTGGGGTAACACGTGGTGGGCATTCGATGAGACTGTTTGGGCTGGCGCAGTTGCACACCAACACCGCCTGATGACCAGCTGCCCTTTGGGGCTGAGGACTCCAGCGAGCTGAAAGCGTAACACAGTTCCATGTACAAACAGTTAGATGAGATGCTTTCCAAGACAAACCATAATTTTATGGCTACGACAGGTGAGACGTATCACCTTTCAGCAATCAGCGGACCCCGCTGGAGAGCAATGGGAGGAAGCAGGTGTCAGACTACCTTCCCATGCTTCACGCACCCACCTCTATACACTTCATGCAGAGAAAAAAAAAGGTCCAGGAGCACCAGGCGACAGCCCCAGTTCCCTGTTGGACAGCCAGGCCAAGGGCAGGTGGCACGGAGTCACGCAACGTGAAATGTATCCCAGTGCCGGGGGGGGCCAGAAAATAACATGCAGAAGTGGCTACAGGCATTTTGATTTTTGATGATGCAGACAAGGAAAATGGTTTGCACGACAAAAAAACCAAAACAAAACCAAAACAACCACTTCATGTGTCACTGTCAAGTTCAGTGCTTAATGCTCATGTAGATAAGAGGTTGCATGATCAAACTCCTGATGAGCAAAGCAAATCAAGTTTATTTAAACGTAACATCTCTGTGGGGTTAACTGCAGCACTAGAGTCAAAAGCAAAGCAAAGCCCCTCCATGTGAAACCTTACCTGCCAGGCAGAGTACACTCATCCTGATCCCATGAGCCTTCCCACCAGTTCACAGCCAAAGGGAGAGCATGTACCAGTCCTGTCCCAACTATTTAGGTTAAAATACACACCTCTTTGATAAACAGCTGCATCACTGCAACAGCTGCGGGAGCAGCAGATGGAGCCCTGCCCGGAGCGACGCAGCAGGCCCGGCATGACCGGCATGTACCCACGGTCCCCAGAAAGCCACCTCTGAGCGGCACAGCGCTGCGCAGCTTCAGGCCAGCAGTGTCATCTGAGTGCTGGGCTGAAAAGTCAGCAGCCGGGCTAGTCCTACCAAAGTGTCATAAATCTAGCCGGGTCTTCTGGGAAAAAAAGAAGAAAAAAAAAAAAAAAGGAAAAGAAATCTTAAAATAGATTTTTTAAAAGTTTGGTGGGGGGGGTTGTTTTGGGTTTTTTTGGTATGTTTCTTTTGTAATTTGGTCAATGGAGTACTGGG
>NW_010128815.1:0-8244 GCF_000699245.1 Pterocles gutturalis | reverse complement strand
ACTTCACCCACCAGCCATTAATTTTCAGATATGATGGATATATGATTTTATTTATCATAAATAAAAATAATTTATTGTTATGTTATTATTTATTATCATAAATAAATAAAAAAATAAAAATTCAAATTAGCAAATTAATAGTTCATATTTTTCATGAGAGAGTCCTTCCCACAGGCAATTATGCCTTCTCTTTGAATGTTGTAAGGTATTTCTAATTAAAGAAATAGTAAATGATGTAAAAGGTATGTCAATGAAAGAAGAAAAACCAATAGCTTAGACAGAAGAGTTTTATTCTAAAATATAACGTAACAAAGAAGAAGAGCAGTAGAAAAAATAAAAAAAAACTTATTAGAATCCTCTCTGTGCCTGAATCCATGCACACTGCAGAGTATATATTGGACATAGAAATGTCCAGAGACAGAAGCTCCATTGTCCACAGGAGCGTATGTTCATGAACATATTAAAAGTTTTTATTATCTCTATCTGCCTTTGAAAAACAAAACTTACAGCTGTCTAGTTCCCAAGAAGTTTCAAATGTGAAGGCCTCTGTTCAGAAGCTGACGCAGCTGAAGCTCATTGAAATGGAGGAAATCAGTAGGTACTGGCAAGAATTAATGAAGCTTGCCAGTCCTCTGGGCTGCAGACCTGCCTGCATATGTGCTTACCGTTCCAGCTATGTCTCAAACCTTTTAACATTCTGACATTAATGTGAATTCATGTAAACAGAAAAACGTTGAGAGCTGTACGTACACAGGGGAACGAGATACAACTGAAAGGATTTTATAGGCCAAAGGGCTTTTCTGTTTCTTAGGAAAGCAAGTGTTAGACATTCAGAGTGAAAAATAAAATACAGCTTAAATTTTTCTTATTTTTTTCTAAAGGCTTGGGTGATGAGCACACTACTTCAGGACAAATAGCAATCTAGGAAGCCAGCTCTGGAGGTAGAACGTAGTAGAGGGATTATAAGCAAAGCTTATGTTCTTTAAAAGGAGACTGTACTGTTACAAACAATGTGAGAATCTTAATAGCTAAAATCACATCAGCGGCTTTGTTAATAGCTATTGTGGGAAGGTATGTAGCCATTTGTGATTCAAGTAGCATATTTTTATGGGTTTCACAAAAACCTGGAGCCTGCTAAAGATTCTTCAGTGCTTTCTCTCATTAACTCTTTCCATATTTATGGACATAGAACAACTGCAGCCATTTTACTGCAGCTAATTCCTTTAAAGAGCTTTCTGGTTAGCAGTACAAATACATTTCCCATAAGAAGCCAAACTGGCTTCAAACCCATGGAATAATGGAGTGTATTCTCTTGAAAGGCAGCATCATTTGTGGCCATAGGAAGATAAGAAGACACAGATGTCAGTGAGAATACGGTACAATTTTTTTCTGCAGTGCTCTGTGTACTTATTGCAATTATACATAGAAAGCTAAAGGTAGATACTGCTAGCTTCTGCTTGTTTGGTCTTTCTTGAAATTTAGTAAATAATCCAGTCTGGCCTCAATTAGCAGAGTTAGATTGTAGTTTCAAAAAACCATGAGTAAAGGGTTTCATTCCCCCACCCACCTTTTTTTTTCTCACACATAAAGATTTTACTTTTTGTAGTGAGATCTAGGAGCTCAGATGCCTTGTGTTAGCAAAACACCAAAGAACTCACATAGTTTTGTTATCAACGAAGGCACTTTCGTAACTTTAAAAAAAGTTAAAATTTTTATTTCGTTCGTAGGAGGAGAATAAGCAAGCAGCGCTGGGCGCGAGGGGAGCATCTGCTCTGCCAACAAGCACACCTTTCCACAAAACCTATTCCTCTATTTATTCCCCGAAACGTTGCATATCCATTAAGTTTCGCAATACATTCATTCATATTCATTTTCCAGCCCTGCTTTGTATTATAATTAGCTAAAGAGTCCTTCTGCGCCTGCCCTGTGCTCCCTGGTGGTCATCCCGTGGTCGATGGGCGGGGCTGAACTTTTCACCTTGTCTCCTTGCGCATGCTCCCTGGTCTCTTGGCCGCAGTCCAAAGGGTCAGGCTGGTTTTCAGCCGGGTTAGGGGTCCGAGGAGTCTCCTTTATCTCGCGGCCTTGCGGATGTTGCATTCTCTCATCTCGTTTTGATTAGCAGTTCCTTCCCTTATCATCACAGTTTTGATCCTCTCATCCTGTCTTTGCAAGCACGGCAAACTTAATCATACATTATCTGAACAGCTTTTCCCAATCAGTCATTCTTTAACTTCAAACCCCCTGTCTCAGTCCCCCTTTTTTTAGAAAATCAGTAAATTCATGTACTTAATATAAAAATTCTTCTTCCGAATTTCTACGATATGTCTCTCTTAATGCCTTACCGTGTACTTTTGACAAGGAAGTTAATGTTGCCATTTGTCACAACACTTTCCAATCCATACAAGTATTACAAAATACAATAATAAACTTATACTAACTAATATTAATAAAATAATAATGGGGTGACACAATGTATTCAAAATCCCAGTTGCAGTTGGCAACCATCCCAAGAGTGCATCCCACCAATGATGACTTGCATCTTGTTTTATTCTCTTTCCATACCATTAGGCAATTCTGTTTAGTTACACATTTCTACGTCCTGCTATGCTCTGTTCAACTGGTTTTTTTTTTTGTTTTTTTACTTGGTAATGAGAGCAGCTCTTCTCCATTCCTTTTAGCACGAATCATAACCTAATATACCACAGTTTTGACCTGTTCTCAAATGTCTACTTAACTATATGCTGAACAATGCAAAAAATCTCCAAAACAAACAAACAAACAATCAATCAAACAAACAAACAACACCTCCAAAAAACTGAGAAGGTACGGAAGGAATTAGAACTGCAGGAAAGAGATATTGCTTGCAACTTTGGTGTCTTTGAGCCCAGCTGATCTCGTAAGTGGAGTGAAGAAAAAGAGGTGGCTAGTTATCAGTATCTCAGGAGTGTGAGGATAACTGAGTGGTTCCATGGGAGAAGCAAAACCGCGTGCAGGGGCCATTCAGGGCAAATGGAATGAGGGAAAGATTTAGTGCTCGGTGACGAGCTCAGGAAGGAAAACAAACAAGGGTTAGGGATTGGAAGTAATCCTCTAAAGCTGTGTTTGCCCTTTCTTAGAGAAATTGTCCTGTCTATAAAATGGGAGAAGTTTTCTGTGCAATTTTGTATGTTTTTGGTTTTTTTTTTAATTGAGTTTTCTGAAGTTTACATATAGACAGGCTGTTGTGGTTTGTGTGGTGGGTTTTTGTCTGGTAGCAGGGAGGGGCCACAGCAATGGCTCCTGTCAGCAGCTGCTGAAGGGTTCCCTGGACTCCAGCTCTGCTGGCAGCAAGGGGGGGGCTGGGGGGGGGGCTGTCAGTGACTGCCAAGGGTTCACCCCCACCCCCGGCTCCAAGGGTTTAGGAACCGGGAGGGGCAGTGGGGGAAGGAGTACCACCGACCTCGACCCTGTGAGAAACTGCTGGAAGTAGTTTTTGAGAAGGACTCTCCCGTGAGAAGGGACCCCACGCTGCAGCCAGGACAGACTGTGAGGAGCCTCTCCTGAGGAGGAAGGAGCGGGGACTGGCGGCGCCCCCCACTCCCTGCCCGGGGGGGAGAAGGGACAGAACAAAGCCTTTGGGCCTGGGAAGAAGGGAGGGGTGGGGGAGAAGTGCCTAAGATGTGGTTTCTCTCTCTCAGTATCTTGCGTCTTGTAGTAAATAGTTAATAAATTCAACTGTTTTTTTTGTTCTTCCCAAGTCGTGTGGGTTTCTTGCCCGTGACCCTGAGTGGTGAGTGAAACCCTCCCTGTCCCTGCCTCAGCCCACCAGGGGTTTAACAAAACTGTCCCTCTGGCTTTATAAACCACGACACAGGCTTGTATTTAAAAACAGAATTTTTAAAGACGAAGTACATTTAAAATTATAAGTTCATCTTTTTTACATCACTGGTAATTGATTGGTATTGCTTGAAATTTTTGTTTTGTTTTACAGCATGTTATATGTGCACATATATTACTGATTTGTGGCTGTTTCTCTTTTCACCTCTTCCTGAGAATTTGTTAGGAAGAGCTTTGTTTGGCATTTGAACACGGTGACTCTGACTTTGTAACTAGATTTCTGAAAAGTCATGAAAGGATAAAATTCAGCATAGTCTTACAGTGATATGCAGGACCACAACATTAATAGTTTGTAATTTATCCCAGTACCATTGATGTTCAGAATTTAAGCATAGGTAGTAATATAGAGAGGAGAGGAGATAAAAACAAGCCCCTTTTAAGTGTACTCCTCTGTCATCTGATGGGCTTGGGACCATATATTTTTGCATACTTTTTTCATTTAAATAAGAGCTGCATCAGCCCTTGCAGGGTACGGCACAGGGTGCTTGAGGTTAAGAGAGATCTAGATAAATCAAACAGACAAGCTGGATGCAGTCAGAAGGGAAGTTTTCAGCTTTCGCCCTAGCAACATCCCATTGTTTGTGTTAGACAGAAATAGTCAACATATTTAAGATGCCAATTTCATAATTAGGTTGTGGAATGTCTTCCTCCCTTTCCAAGCTGTGCGGTTTCTGCGAAGACTTCAGACTTATTCATTCTTGTGTCAAAAACTGTGTGAATGCCTAACTTTGAAGAAACTATTCTTGACTTATGGGGAGCCAAACCTGCTAGATATGTGTGAAGTGCTATTGTCTTCTTAGCCTTTTCAGGCATTGATGCTAGCTGCCTGCTTAAAATAAGTTGAGATAAACCTTTATGTCTGGTTTTATAACCTCTCAGTGTTAGTCTTTGACAGAAGAAAACTAATGTCAATTTTCAGATTCATGTCTGTCTCCTTTATAGATGTAAAAGAGTATCCTATACTTTACTACCATTAGCAGAATAAGAACGCGGTGAGTGAAGAAAAAATGTCTTTGTATCCTCATATCTTTCAAAATTCTATTTACAGATTTTAGTTATGCTCGCTATTATGGTGATTCTTACCTGGAATTTCAAGGCTTGCATTTGAACATGCAAAACCTCATCTACTTGGAATTTAAGACCTATAATCCTCATGGACTCCTCCTGTATATTGAACAGAGCCCAGATACAATAGGACATTTTTTCATTCAGCTTTTCATCAAACATGGCAACTTACAGGTAAGGTATCTAAATCTCCCACTGAATGGGAAGTAATTAAAAGTTAAGATCTATAAAATTTTTAATATTTTTTTTCTGTTTTCTACTGTAAAAGTCAATAGAGCTGCAGAGAGTCTTGAGATTCTTTAATATTTTAAGTAAAATTGTTGTCAAACTTGCTATCTGTTAGGGCAAATTCATGGCTAATATGATTAATATGTCTCACAAGAGGTGGTGCCTCAGGAAGCTCAAATAATGATTATAATTGTAATGTCTCATACAAAAAGTATACATTAAAAGACAAAAATAAAGAACATAGATTTTGTCTTTATAACTGGGACAAATTAAGGTATTCTGTTTTGAAAAACTATGAAGCCTAATATGAAGCCTAAACCAGCTGAACCTCCCTGTGTGCAAGTTCATTAAAATTGTTACAAGGGAGACTGTGAAACTGAGTGGCTTGTCATAGGAAAATTTATTGTGTAAGTGAATAAGAATGCTTACCATGTAGCTCTGAGTAGAAACCCTTTACTTTATCTATGATGTTAATTCACAGTTTCACAGGATTACCAAAACCATTTGCTTGGCTTTTGTGAACAAACTAAATAGGAATACATTTGTTTATAAAATTTAAGGAGTAAAATGGGAATCCCAGTATACCTTTACTTTTGGCAAATTCTTCTCTGAGGAAGCGAGAAATTTTGAGCTTCATGAAAAGCTGAGCAGGTACTGAAGAGGCTATAAAAAATATCAAACGAGAAGTTACTTTTTTCATAATGGATCTTCCATTTTCCTGTTCAAAATTTCCGAGTTTATCTGTAATTATATTCTTCTGTAAGGATTGTGAAATGACTGTTAGGAGCAGCTTATT
Organism: Pterocles gutturalis; assembly: GCF_000699245.1. NCBI lineage: Eukaryota > Metazoa > Chordata > Aves > Pterocliformes > Pteroclidae > Pterocles > Pterocles gutturalis. Next base: position 2,279 of record NW_010128815.1, on the reverse strand, counting down.
TGAGTTATTATTGCCTTCATGTTTAAAGACCATGACCATACTAAAAAGATACATAAATTGCAGATAAACAGAAAAAGTAGAAAATTACCTTTTATTTTATTTTGTTATATTGTGATTTACTGTGTTTTATTATATTGTGACTATTCTAATTCAGAACAAATTAGATTAGTCAGGGGCAGGAAGTTATCCAAGGTTTAGAGAATGTGGAGAGCTTTAAGTCCATCTTACTTGTGTTCATGGTAAAGTAATCATGCAGAAAAATATTTTTCTAACATATCATAAGCACCATAAAAGATGAAAGTACTTTAATTGACAAAAATCTCTTCAGAGATCCCAGTGTGCCATGTTAAAACTAATTGAATTTGCTTAATCATTCACAAAGCTGGTCAATTAAATGTAGATTTAAAGCCCAATGAACAAATGGTTCTAAGCTCACAATCAAGCTACAATTACAAGTAGACAAACCATGAAATCAAGTGCTTGTTCACATTAGTATAGGAAATTAAGTGGTGTTCCAAAATGCTGGAGCCTGCATGCTACATTACATGTTTGGAAGTGTATGGAGGCCATAAAATGGTAAGTAAAATTCACCCGTGGCCAATGTTAATTTCAGCCGGGTTGCAGATGGTCAGCTTCTTTTTAGATCACACCCATAATATCTGATTATACATACAATACACAAAGATTAAAGCATTTTCATTCAGGCTAGGAAGCAAATATTTGTGCTTGTATGTTTCTGGTACAGTACACTTCCTGATCCAGATCTTTAATGACACATTAGTTTTCCTTGATACACATGACATCCTTCAGGATTTTATGAAATTGTTATTTTTAAGTTCAAATTTCTAAGCCTGTAACTGTGGAATTATTAGAAATTATGTAACAGAAGCATCTTTCCCACTCTGTAGTGCCAGTTTTTATGTGATGCAGCAGCAGAAGTCAAAAACATCACTACGGCTACTAGAGTGGATGACGGACGCTGGTATAAAGTGCAAATTAGGTAAGTTTTATATTTTACTGTTGTCTGTGTCTATAATTGCTTCAAAGATCATTTAAGTTGGATAGCTAGTAAATTCCAATTATACTATACCTCATTAGCTATGAGTTATACATGAATGTAGAATCATAGAATCACAGAATGGTTTGGGCTGGAAGGGACCTTAAAGATCATCCAGTTCCAACCCCCCTGCCATGGGCGGGGACACCCTTCACTAGCCCAGGTTGCCCAAAGCCTCATCCAGCCTGGCCTTGAACCCCTCCAGGGATGGGGCATCCACAGCTTCTCTGGGCAACCTGGGCCACTGCCTCACCACCCTCACAGTAAAAGATTTCTTCCTAATATCCAATCTAAATCTACCCTCTTTCACCTTAAAGCCATTGCCCCTTGTTCTGCTGCTACACTCCCTGATAAAGAGTGCTTCCTGATCTCTCCTGTAGACCAATTGAAGTACTGGAAGGCTGCTGTAAGGTCTCCCTGGAGCTTTTTCGTCTCCAGGCTGAACAACCCCAACTCTCTCAGCCTGTCCTCATAGGGGAGGTGCTCCAGCCCTCTCATTAATTTCGTGGCACTCCTCTGGACTCTCTCCAACAGGTCCAGGTCTTTTTTATGTTGGGGGCCCCACATCTGAACACAGTACTCCAGGTGGGGTCTCATGAGAGCAGAGTAGACGGGGAGAATCACCTTCCTCTCCCTGCTGATCACGCTTCTTGTCATGCATCCCAGGACATAGTTGATTTTATGGGCTGCAAGCGCACACTGCCGGCTCATGTTCAGCTTCTCATCTATCAGCACCTCCAAGTCCTTCTCCTCAGAGCTGCTCTCTATCCATTCTCCACCCAGCCTGTATTTGTCCTTGGGGTTGCCCCAGCCCAGGTGCAGGACCTTGAACTTGGCCTTGTTGAACTTCATGAGGTTTGCACAGGCCCACCTCTTAATGTGTGTAGTAAAATCACGTTATGGCAGTGTGGACCACAACACATCCTTGGAAAGAATGTTTAAAACTAGTACTCATCACATCTCTGATATACTTAATGGAAATAAATGTATTCTCATTGAAATAATGTACCATAGAAAACATAAAACATTCAGGCAGGGAAGCTGCTGTGCAGAAGTCCAGGCTACTTAGTCCAGGAAGCAGTTTAACTTCTGACAATGAGTGTGTGTCTAATAGAAAAAAATTGGAAGATAGATAGATAGATAGATAGACAGGCAGAAGCAGCAGCACCGTGACTTTTGTTGCTGTCACTGACTTGCTGTCTCGCTCCAATTGGGAGGGAGG
>NW_010128814.1:0-7391 GCF_000699245.1 Pterocles gutturalis | reverse complement strand
CCAAACCATCCTGGGATTCTCTGATTCTACAAAAATGGGCTTGTTGTCGTAGAGGTCACAGGCTTTTAGGAGCACACTGGTTCTGTTGGGAGGACACTGAAATGGCTAAAAAAAGCCCCCCCCCCCAAAAAAAAAAAAAAAAAATTTTCATCCTGATTTCCCACATCCAGCTGAAATATTGGGAGAAGGGCTGGGACTGGGGAACCCTCTTCCCCTTGTGAAGGGGTTGGGGGGAAATCCTGAGTCCTGGAAGAAAGCAGAGGCTGGAAATAAGATCCCAAAGAAACTGGGAGGGAGGGGTGGTGACGCTGGCTGGGGACAAAGGGACAGTCCCTGTCTGCCCTAAGGGATCCTCCTCCGGATTCCCTCCGGGATGCTCCGGAGGAGCTGGTAATGGGGGGGCGGAGGGGAGAAAGGTGCCTGTGGGGCTTTTGGGGAGGTGTTTTTTTGGGCAATTGGCACCGATTTGTGATGGGAGATGAAAAGCTTCAAAAACCAACAAGTTTCATTGCAGCCGGGGTTGTGGGGAGCCTCTTCCCCCCGCGGTGCCGCTTGGCGGAGCTGCTCCCCCCCAGTAAAAGCAGCAAAACCTCCTTGGAGAGTGGGAAATATTTCACCGCTTGGGTCTGCAACAGCCACGGTTTGGTTTGTGGTTTTTTTTTTTTTTTCCCCAGGAGAAAGACAAATCCTGGAAAATCTTTGGGAAAAAAAATAAAAAATCTGCTCCCCAAAACAACCCCGGGTGGTTTTCCGTGGGTGGATGGCAAAGGCATCGTGGGTGCCTTTGAGCCAAGATGATTTTTTTTTGTTCCAACAAAGCTCTTAAATCTGCAAACATGGGCCTCATTTCACCTGTTGTTTTTTCTTTTTTTAAATTTTTTTTTTCCTTATCCTGGGTTAAAAATCATTAGCAACAACACATCACCTCCGGGCGATTCAATTCCTACCTCCAGGCTTCAATTCTCCGCATTTCAAAAATCTTTTTGTATTCCCCAGCTCTGTCAGGAATACAATTCCCTCTGATCTCAGCTTGGGGTGGGGGTGCCGGGTGTGTTTTTAAGGAGAAAAATGGGATTTGAGGGAAAGCCGTGCAAACCCAGCTTGGCTTGGGGAGGAGGGGCAGGTTGTGGGATGGGATAAAAATAGGGCAAAAAAATAGGGATGGAGGGATTGCAAAATATTTATTTCTTCCTTTTGGCTTTGCCTGGGGTCTCTTTTTGGGGGACATCTCTTCTTGCAAGGGCTGATTTGGGGCTAATGTGAACCAAAGTGAGAAAAGGCTTTTTTTTCATTTATTTTAAGCTATAAAGAAGGGAAGGTGCTGGGTTCTAAAGCTGCAGAGATGGGGATAGGGGTTTTATTCCTTGTTTTTCATCCCTGCGGGTGGTTATAGAGCCACAGCACCACCCTCCTGCCTATCCCCAGGGAAGAAAAAAGGGAAAAGGCCCCAAAATCTCCTCCGGCTGGGACCCGTTTTTGGGGGGGCTGTGGTTCCATGGAGCTGCCGGCACGCCGGCGAGCAGGACCGCGTGCGTGGCGGCTGAGGTCATGGCGCTATTAATTTCCCGTTAAAAAAGCCCTGACGGCTCCTCTGGCGCTGCAGGGATGGAAAAATGAAGCAGCTCCGATTGCGTCCGCCACCGTTAACCCTTGCAGGGATGTCTGATTTTTTTGAGTCGAGCGATCCAAATCCCACTGTGCCGACGATAGACTCCATCCCTTGAAGGTTGATGGTCACCACCTTGGCCACCCTACGGCTGCTGCACGTCCTCATCCAGCTCTTGAGGGTCTCACGGTCCCTTGAGATGTCCAGAAAACCCTCCCAGCGCCTTCAAAGACCTCATCCGACTTAATCCCCGCCAGCCGGCCGGGCGGGAGCCACATCTGCCCACCCGGCGATGCTGGAAACCCTGCCATCGCCGAGCGCCGGGAGCTGGCGGCTGGTTGTGTTTCATCCTCGAAAGCCCCCGGGAGCTGAGACCAGGGGGGGCTTATTTTTGGTAACTTGAACTTGGGAAAAACCCCCTTGGCCATGGAAGGAGGGGAGAGAGGAGCCTTGTGAAATGCCGTGGCAGCTGCAGGCTCCTGGCATCCCCATGAGGAGCCCCAAGCGTCTTCCAAAAAAAAAAAAAAAAGAAGAAATCCCTTGGGGTTTTACGTTGAGCCTTGGGAACACTGGAGAAAGGAGGTGGAGGGGTTGGGGAAGTGTCGCCCCCTCCATGGAGTGGGGCACAAGGCCCTGGGGCTGCTCTGGGCTCATCTCATGCTCCAAGAAACCACCCTGCATGGACCTGGCCTGGTCGCCTCTCCTGGTCACATTTGTCCCCATCTCCTGGTTGTTCTGGTCCCTTCTTGTCCCACTTCTGCTGCTCCCACTTATCCGAGCCCAAGGACTTGTCTCCATCTCTTGGTCCCACTTGTCCTCGTCCCCTGGTCCCATTGGTCACTTCACCTGGTCCAACGTGTCTCTGTCCCTTGGTCCCACTCACCCTTGTCCCCTGGTCCCACTGGTCCCATCTGTTGGTCCAGCTTGTCTCCATCTCTTGGTCCCACTTGTCCCCTGGTCCCATTGGTCACTTCTCCTGGTCCAGCGTGTCTCCATCTCTTGATCCCATGTGTCCTTGTCCCCTTATCCCACTGGTCCCTTCTGGTCCCATTTGTACCATTTTTGGTTGCCTTTTTCTCCTCTCCTCGTTCTTCTTGTCCCCAACTCCTGGTCCCACTCTTGCTGTCTCTTGGTCACGCTTGTCCCCAGCTCCTGGTCTCATTCATTTCCCTCTCCTGGTCCTGTTGGTCTCCTGGTACCATTTGTCCCCTCTCCTCCTACTCATCCCCACCTCTCCATCCTGCTTGTCCCCTCTCCTTCTCCCCTCCCCAGCCCTGCTCTCAGGGGTGGCAGAAGCAGTTTTGGTGCAGACCTGGTGGGGTTCAGTGCAGACTTTTGGGGCCAACCCCTTTCCCCACTGGGGGAAGCCCATCACAGCCCCCAAGCCCCATCCCTGGATGTCCTGGCAAGCGCAGCCAAGAGGGTGACGCGATTTTGGCCCATCTGTGAGCTGAGTCCAAGGAAACTCATGAGCAGCTCGGCGCCTTGGATGCTGTTGGACATCTCCATTGTGGTGGTACCCAGAGTCCCATAAGGGACTAATGCCAAAGAAGGGGGTAAAACCAACAGCTCCAGTCCCAAAATCAGACTTTTAACCCCAAAGCAACGCCCCAGCTGGTGCAACCTTGGGCTCAGCGCTGGATCTGGCACCAAGTTGCTCCGTTCAGCATCATCTTGGCCATCCCCGGGCACCGTTGCCCATTCAGTCCCATTTTGTAGTTTAATTTTTCATTATCCTGCAGACCCTAATTTCTCCTTTCACAAAAAAAAAAACTGAAAGTGGAAAATCAGCAAGAAAAGAAAACCACTTTAAAACAGGTTAAAAACCACCCCCGAGAAATGAAACAACTTTCTGACAAACTGAATATTGGAAAGAGGTATTTGCAAAGAGCTTTTTTGATTTGTTTTTGGTTTTTTTTTTTTTTTTTTTTTTACTTATTTATTCCCCTGTGCAGAACCCAACTGAGCTCTCCCCCATGGCATCTCCTAACCCCTCATCCCACCAAACCAGAACAACCCCAAGTCAAAAAACCTTTTTTTCTTTTTTTTTTTTTTTATGCCCCCTTTTTTTTTTTGCAGCAGCCGGGTGCCGAGGGGCCTCCCCTTCCCGACACTTTCCAGGCAATATGTCATATTTGCTTAAGAGGAGAATTATTGCAGGGGAGGAGGCAGGGAGCTGTGGCCCTGGGGGGTTTGTGGGAGGAGGGAAAAAATGGGGAAAAAAAAATCCTTCCCTTCTTTTCAGTGTCCTTTGGAAGTCTCAGAAAAGCTCCTGGGTCCTCCTGGGGGAGATCTTCCCTAGCACTTACTGAATGTATTTTTAAAGCCTGGTTGCGGAAATATTATGAAAATATCTTGTTTTGGTAAAATAAAAAGGAATGGGGAGAATTTGTGCGTGTTTCAGCAGCACAGGAGAAGCATGTCCCATCTCCTCCCATGGCAGTTGATTCTATGGGGGTCATAAGCTGATTTTCTTCTAAAAAGTATAATTTTAGAGAAAAACGGTGTCCAGGTGAAGCAGAACCATGAGAGTGGAGCAATGGGGGGTTACGGTTGGACCCGTGGTCTTGGGTGGTGTTGATGGTGGAGACCTCGGTGGCTTTTTGTTGGAAAGGCTGGAGGAAAATACCCAGACAGGTGGTGGAAGATTTTTTTGCCAGTGGTGGAGGTGGGGTCAGCTGCTGCAGTCTGGATCCAGGAGATCCCCAAAGTCCCATCCCAAGGGATCCTCTGGGCTCCATCCTGCAGGGACCTTCATGTCCCACTCTGGATAATCTCTGTGTCCCATCCTAGATGACCCCTATGTCCCATCCTAGATGATCCCCATGTCCCATCCTAGACGATCCCCATGTCCCATCCTGGACCATCCCCATCCTCCATCCTAGATGAACCCCCAGGTCTCATCCCAGACTATCCCCAGGTCCCAACCCAGGTGTTTCCCCATGGTCCAACCTAAGTGATCCCTCATCTGCCACCCTGTGTGGACCCCAGCCTCAGGTCTCATCTTAGATGATCTGCAGATCCCATCCTAGATGATCCCTCAGGTCCCATCCTGCTGGATCCCCCATGTCCGATCGCAGGTGATCCTCCGAGCCCCATCCTAAGTGATCCCCAGTGTGTCATCCCAGGGGACACCTCCCCTCCTCCAGATGATCCCCCAGGTCTTTTCCCAAGAGATCTCCCAGGCTTCATCTGCGATAATCCACCAGGCTCCAACGTAGATGGTTCCCTATGTCCCATCACAGGTGACAACTCCCCCAGGTCCCAACTCAGATGACCTCCAGGTCTTATCCCAAGAGATCCCCCAGTTCCTTGCCCAGATGATCCACCAGGACCCATCCCAGATGACTCCTACCCCAGGTCCCACACCAGATGATCCCCCAGGACCCATCCCAGGTGACCCCTACGCCAGGTCTCACACTAGATGATTCCCAGGACACATCTAAGATGACCCCCAACCCTGGTCCCACACCAGATGGTCCCCCAGGACCCATCCCAGGTGACCCCTACCCCAGCTTCCATCCTACAACCTCCATCCCCATGTGCAGGGGACCATCATGACCAGGTTTTGGGGTGGAAATTGCTGGTCTCCCCCTTGGTACCCTACGTCCCTTCTTCTCCCCCCACCTCCCAGGCACTGAGTGCATATTCTGAACCTGCTCAATTAATTTAATCATTAACCGATGATCCAAACCACCCCGTGAGTCATGGATCCGTGTTGGGGGAGGCAGTGTGCAAGCTCCGGGATGGATCCTGCACACCCCATCAGCTCCTTCCACTCTGGCGGCGCGATTTGGGCTATAAACGCTGGATTTGGGAACAAAATCCTCTCCCCTGGCAACGCTGAAGCAAATAGGAACCTCCCATCCATCCGTCTGTCTGTCCATCCTGAGCGACACCGGTGGAAAGCTTCCACGGTCTCGAGCATCAAATTGGGGGAGAAACAAATATTTCTGGTGCAAAAACACAAATAAACTTTCTTCTCTGAACCGGTGTCACTGCTGATGGAGCTGCAGAGCCAATGTTTTTTGGCCAGGGTCCAGCCTTGCGTTAAAAATTATTTAAAAAAAAAAAAAAGCAGCTCAGGATAAGTGTCCTGAAAAAAGACACCGGTAATTAAACAACTCCAGAATAGAAGGAGAAAAGATCAAGCCTAAAAATACAGGGTACGGCTTTGCGCTGAAACATGCCATTAATAAATAATCGTGTTTTCGGGAAGGTCTAATTTTAGCAGCTTGGGTACAATAGCCTGGTGTGAACTCTTCCCTTGATTTTGCTGGATTTGGGGATTTTTTTTTTTTGTGGACTTTGCCGTTGCTCTCTCAACTCTGCGGGCAGGTTGGGTGCGCGAGCAAGAGGGCAGCGCGTGGTGATGGTGCAGGGCTGGGGGCTGTGCCTGGGGTGGAGCGAGCGCGGGCGTGCTGAGCCCCACCACCCGGCACGTTGGCACTCATCCGGTTTCCCCAGCATCAGGAAAACAACTCGGATTGCCAAAGATTCCAACCCCAGGGATGGGTTGGAGGTGATGGGGTGAAGTCCTCGTGGTGGTTTGAACATCCCTGGAGCTGCAATGTCCCCACAAAACAGCTCATTCCGCCTCCCTGTTTGCTCATTAGTGCCTGAGCATTAATTAGACCCATTATAATTAATTTTTCCCTCCAATCCTTCCACGTAGGGGATCACCCCAGCCCACGGCAGGAGGGCTGCTGCAATCGGGGTTCACCTTCTTTGTAAGGAACTGAGTCACGGGGGGAGCAGAACGGGGTGGATTAGGGCCAGGAAAGGTGAATCCTGCTCTGCTCATTTTTGGGATGGGGATTAGGGCTAACTCCAGCTTCCAGCTCTCCTCTGAGCTTGGGAGGGGGGAGAAAAGGGTCCCCAACACCCTGGGGGTGCAGCCAGCAGACCCCCAAAGCCGTGAGGATTTGGGATGGAGATGGTCACAACCCTGGGGGATGCGGTTGGAGGGTGCCCAGCACCCATGAGGGACATTTTTCCAGCTTGTAGTGAAAAGGGATGAGTGGGAAGAGGATGGGGAGGTGACAAGACGTTTGACCCTGGTGGGATGCACCCGTATTGGTGACTTGGGGGGGTTGGTTCTTAGCAGTGACCCCCCAAAAAAAAGGCAAAGGAAGCCACCAGCACATGGGGGAACATTTCTTTATTGGACTTGACACGGTGTCAAGGGACGTGCGGTGGCCACGGGCACCTCTACAAACACAAGGGGTGCATCTCATGGGGGGCACCAGGGAGGGACCCCCAGTGTCCATCTGCACCCCGAGCCCCATCCTGTCAGGTGGATGCCTGCATCTGATGCAGAAGCTGGCTGATAATGCTCGAGCTGGGATAAATGAGGATTTTTTTCCAGCCCAAGATGGTGGAGAGAAGGTGGTAGGGGATGGAGGGGCTGAGGACCCACCATGACCTCTGTTCCCTATGAAAAAAAATGAAGGAAAAATAAAAAAAGCACCATGAACATTGTTTGTTTTTTTTTTTTTTTTCCAACCGCTGGCACGAGTTGCAGGGTGAGAGGTGGTGGGGATGGGGGAGATGCAAGATTTGGGGTGGGCGTTGCAATGGGTGGGGTGGACCGTTTGGTTTGGGGCTTTCCACGCACGTGGGATTGGGCGCGAAGCCACATCCCAGTGAGTTACCTGTAGGATGGGGTTGGAAGTGGTGGTGGGGGGTCTCACTTCTCCATCATCATCCTCACAAACTCCTCGTAGTTGACCTGGCCATCGTTGTTGCAGTCGGCTTCCTTGATCATCTCATCCACCTCCTCGTC
>NW_010128813.1:9790-37976 GCF_000699245.1 Pterocles gutturalis | reverse complement strand
GGTCATTCTATGATTCTATGATTCTATCTTGTTCAAGATGTGAGGTGAGGCTTTAAAAATATTATAGGCTTTTCATGGTCTTGCATGATTCTCAACTTCAAAACTGGTTCCCTGGGTATAATGTATGCCAGTCACTTTTTGAAAAAAAAAACATTTCAAAACGTTAAAAAAAAGTAAAATTGTCTTCCTGTTTTGATGTCATTAGTCACATTCCACTTTCCAGATTATTACTGCATTTTTATATGTTTCCTAATTCTTTCTTCTAATATCACAAGCTAATGATTAATCCTTACTTGCATATCACATGTAAATGACATGCCTTGAATAGAGAATACCCTTAAGCTGAGTGCTCACCAGGACAAGAATTGTCATGGCTTCTGAGTTTCTGAAGTGTCCATCCCATATAGGGAATGTCTTTGTAAGTAAGTAATTTAAAGGGCTTAATATTAACAGAGGAAACAGGATGTGTGGAATATTTACACTGATTTTATTTTTAGCCTACAATGATTTGTAGAAAATAGCATTGAATGATAGATTTTCAGCTAGCCCGTACCCTAAACCTGGACATCACATGTGGCTCTGGATGCTGTGGCAACTGCAGCTGTGTTGTCAAGGAAACAGCCTTGTGCTCAGTAGGCAAAACCAATGAGGATTAAGCAAGGCTATATTATAGTTAAGCTTCTGTGACCTTATCAGGGATCAACGAGATCTGTCTGTTCTTCACTGTGCAGGTGTCCCTCAGGAGTGAGATATGCACAGGCAAAAGCATACATGTAATATACCCAATTTAAATGTCAGACCTGGATTATTCTAGCAAGTGAATTCCCAGTTAGATGGATTAAAAGACTCCGTTTGTGTAAGTAAAATGTTTATCTAAAATAAAATTAAATAATAGAGAAGAAAGTAATGTAACATGTTTTTCTGTAAGCTGTGAAATTAGGAAGAGATAATTGAAGTATGATGAACTCTGAAAGTCTTTTTGATCTTTGTTGTGCTTTATAATCAGGCTAAAATTCACACACAAGTATGCCAATGTGAAAAACATGTTATTTTCCCAATGATAAGATAAAAAGTTTATAGAACACTGAGATGCAGAATTGTCAACATTTTCAAGCACAGTGTTCTTTAGTAAAAAGAATTGATGCATGTGTCACTGAAGTAAACTCATCCTCCAACATACACATGTCATTTCATCTCAGCTTTTTGTATCTAAAAGAATCAAAATCCAAATGGAACTGATATAAATAAGTGCAAGAAAAAAATGCCTAATTGTTTTTTGCTAGGTGGAGAAGGAAGTTGAAAAAGTTGTTTAAATTGCTGTCAGAAGTTAATTGTTTTCTGCTTAAACTTCAAAATATTTTTCTTTTTTATTTCTAAAGCAAAATAGAATGTTATGCTTTAGCTGAAGCTTAATAAATAAGAATGAATGAATGAGCAACTAAATTTTTCATGCTTTGGCAGAATTTCTAAAGTTTATTGTGCCTTTTTCTTTTATGTTGTTGTGTAACATCAGAGGTGATTGTGTCTCTTTTAATTAACCATATATTTTAATTGTTAATCTCTGTGTATTAACCGTTGTGTTTTTCCTGTTTCAGTATCTCTTGTGGTGTTATATGCCTATTTAAAAAAAAATCAATTACAGTTTATCTGCAGGGAATGCCAGATGAACCTTTTTCAATAGTGATACTGTCCTGTGCCTTGTACAGAGGAGGGAGAAACTGAAGCAAACTGTGAAAGGCGACACATCTGATTATCCTAGTGATTTTTCTTCTAACATTATCTTATGATAGAATTTCTTTCTTGGAGTTTGTGTTTGGTTTTTTTTTTTTTTTTCCTACAGAGGTTAATCTAAGCTTGCAAAAGTCAGTGTCTTTTGTCCAATTTTGATTATTCTTTTCTGGCATCCCACTCCTTTTTTTCAGTGCTCCTGCATTTGCTTCTTTTTTATATCTGATTATTTAAAATACATGTGTCTTTTTCCCCAGAATTACTGGTTTTGACATTTTATTTAAATTAGAGAAAAAATTCTGTGTATAAGGTATTTCCTATTAATAAAGAGTTTGGACATTTTGCAGCATGTTTAAGGCCATTATCAAAAACTTGAAATTTACCTGATTTCATTGCTTCATTTCTGAGAGTTACCACTCTCCTGATAAGATCTTCTGTCAGAACATCAGGGGGAGAAATGAAGAGGACAGGAAAGACTTAGTTCTGTGAGCTGAATATGTCAGTCTTTTTAACTATGTAAAATACACAATAAAAAAGTTGAGAGCATATTCAATGCTTAAGTATTTAACGCTTAAATATTTAAGAGCATAACAACATCAAATTTGTTAGAATAAATGCAGCAGTTACCTTAAAAAACAGTGACTTAGGTCTGTGGAGGAGAGTCCACTATGATCCAAATATGCCTAGAGAAACAGAATATTAATATTCAAAATTAAAGGATTAGGAAATGTGTTGTGCATCCCCAAAAGTTTATCATTCCCATTCCTTCTTTCCTTACCAATTTTTTACTTTCAGTTTTCAGGTGGTGCTGTACTACTGTCATATTTAGTCCCTTTAGTATCACATGTGATTTGATCTTCTCATGCTTCTGTTTATTCCTTATGTGTCTAATAGTTACTCGGAAGATCAGCTACAGAGCTGGATTCTTTTTGTAATTTACTGTCTGCCCCTGGCCTTTTTCCCCTCCTGTCATTTTTCCTAATTTTATACCAATAAATCTGTCTTTATTCTCTCTTGGTCCATCTTCTATCTGTAGCTTTATGGTAATTTTCTATGCTTTTCAGTCACTAAAATCCATGCTTTTCTTATATAGTCTGTATTCTGTAAGATTAATTAAATCTAATATTTAATCTAGATGTCATTAATATAAATTACCTCGACCAGTTATCAGTAATTTAGGGAGCAACAAGTAGAACCCAACTTTTTTTCTTTAAACCTACTAACTGCTTTAACAGTGTACCAGTAAATTATTGCAGGTTACCTGCTACCCTGCCACTTTCTGGAATAATCTGCAATCCTGAACAATAGGCAGAGCAGCAGCAGTCTCTCCAGTTGGGTTATTTGTGGACAAATAGGCAGATCAGCCTTTCCCTGTTCATGGAGTGAGTTAGATGCAACCAGGACATGTCACTCCTCCTGTGCACGTGCTGTGCAACTGATCTGTGTGTGCTTAACAAATCTAGGTTATTTCTGATGCTGTAGATTTACAGCAGGCCATCTGTGCATGTCCCAGAACCATGTGTCCAGGTGTTCCAGCTTGTGTAGTAGATCTCTTTTCTTCCACGTGAAATGCTAGCAAATATGATTTTCTCATTCTATTTTAAGTTACTGGTGTGACTTTGGTCCATCTATTCTAAATGCCTTGTACTAAGGAGATTTAATTTATTTGATCAAATTCAGGCACGAACTCAGTAGTAGTCATTGGAAACTTATTACTGTGAAATCAGATTAATTCTGTAATATCGGAGGAAACCAGAACTAGACCTACAGTACTCTACTCATGTCTAATTTTTCTTCATCTTTCACCTTTTGTAGCTTTTTACAGTGCTGTAAAATGGAAGAACAGTTTTAAGAAATGAAAGTGTTCACATTTGGCATATATTTAACATTGACATCAAAATCCCAGAAAAAAATGAGGCTGTGTAAGACCTCAAATGTTTAGGCTGCTATTGTCAAAGGCTAAACAGAGAACTGTAGCTTTAACTAAAATAAATAAAAGAGTAATGTGCAAGTCAAATTACTTTAATCCTATGTTCTTCTCTAATCTTTTGCATGTGAATTATATCGCCTTAGATTATACTGCATTAATTCTGTTGTTGTTATGAGATTATGTGTTTATAGGAATAAACTGTATTGTAACATTTTTGCACTGTATTGTAATATTTTGAATTTGGTGCACTATTCATAACACATATATAAAAATCTGTATATTGGATGCATTTTATTTCTAATTGACCTTTAAACTTCTGAGCTGATTTACACTTTTAAAAATAAGTTTCTCATGAGAGAAACTTAGTAGCCATAAATCACTTTTTGAACCGGTTTCGATGTGTGAGACGTTCAAACTTGAGCACACTATCTCAGGTGAGGAAAACCAGATTTTTTGGTGGGTATTATTAACAGATATGTGGTTTCTTAAAAAAATTAACATATAGCAATATGCGGTCACCCATCAGTTATAAGTCAAAGGCTGTCAGCCACAGTAGCTATGTGTGAACAAGACAACTAAAGGCACTTGTATCTTTGTATTTCTGCAGTAACAGGTAGGAATAGATAATCCTAACAGAAATCAAGGGTACTACTTGGACAACTAGCCAACTTCATGCTTTTGCAAATTGCTTGCCCTGCTTTCCTGAAACTAATTGACATTTGCTATATAGAAAATTATGCAAAATGTTTACATTTTTTTTATTCCTCTGCATGCTTTGGTGCATTTTTTGTTGTTGTTTGCTCCTTCAGTATTTATATTACATGTCTTTTGTATACAAAAATAATCAAACAAATAGAAAAATAATCGGGCTTTAAGATTTATGGATATTTTTATAAATCGATTCACCATGAGTGTGTTTTTTTGCTTAAGTATGTATAGTTTACATACTGATTTTCAATTTATAGCCCAGTTTAAACTTAGATGGAGCAAAACTTGAATTGTAAGACTATTATCACTATGTTTGAATCCATATCCTTCCTAAATTCAAATTTGACAGCAGCAATAGTTAATTATATTTAAGATGATTTTACAGAAGCTTACTGTGATCCAACAAGCAGTGTACAAGCTGGACTTTGCTTAAGGATGCTCCCCTATGGCTCACTGCATCTTCCAGGAGATTGAAGATGGCTTTCAAGTAGTGAGTAGTAGCTGAATGCCTTCTCCTGTGCCTGTTTGCATCTTAGATCAGAGAGCAAGGAGACTACTGCAAAGATAGAGGACTGTGAAGTTGTATTTCTGCACTGGAGGAAGGTGAAGAGTAGCTCTCACAGCTGTCTTCTGTCTGTAAATAGGGAAGGTGTTTCATTTAAAAATCAAGATTGACCTAATAATTTCTGGAAGCTGTGCAATACTTGCCAGCAATGCACAACTTAACTACCTCATCAAACGCCTCAAGATATGGGGTCTTTAGGGAAGCTTCAGTGACTGTTGGGTTTTTTGCTCTCTTGATAAGTTTTGTGCACTTCTCAAGATTATATCCTGAAACAATGCAAAATGCATGTTTTCCATTGCTACTTTTATTTAAAGCACCAGCATTACAGTTTAAAGTTTTAGAAGTAATAGAACCAAATCCAGGAAATTATTAATAGAAAAACTGAGAAAATGGGCTCAGCTCATTTGCTAACATTCTTTGGTGTCTCCATTTCCAGTCTGCAATCTTGATAGAACCCTAATACATATTGATGATGCTTCTGCTAAGAGATATAACACTCTTTTGGAAGTAATAATGTTTTTCCTGTTAACAGACCTTCAGGTTGGCTGGGAAAGCACACAGAGGATCATTTGGATTACCAGTTCTGTTTTTTAAGGGTATTAACAGGCCCACATCCAAGATGATTGTTTCAATGCTTGTTGCTTAGGATTTATACTGAGGCACATGGTTGCTAACACAAAACTGTTGTGCTTCTTTAGGAGGTATTTAAGTCCTTTCAGAACATAGAAATAGCTGTACTGGATCAAAGCTGCTCATTTTTCTGATATTCAGCCTATAATTGGAGTTAATAACACATTCTTCAGAGAAAAAGGTAGGAATCTTTTGCATTTACAAAATAATGAGTTTAATAAAGAAAATTGCATGTTAAGATTCTCCCAGTCATTGCTTGTGAGGCTTGATTTATATGCAAAGACTCTGCTCTGTTGAGTTGGATGGCGAAAAGAAGGAAAGGTAAAAGTTACTTCTTAGTGCTGCTTGGTAAAGGAGAACAGTAAGAAAGACTGAGAGAAGGAAGAGGAAAGACAGAGACCCATAGATTGACAATGACACAAGTAGCTGACAGTGTCTTCTGAATAATCAGTATTTGATGGATACTGCCTGAACAAGAATGGAGAAGTTGGGTAAAATTCAGGATACAGTTTCACAGAGAGGATGTGATTGTGTCTGTCATTAGTGTGGTGACAATCTTGTATGTATAGCAAGGGGGAGGAACAGGGTTTCAGGCTATTGACTGATGTTCATTATGTTTCCTGATACACAACTTATTAAATAACAGCAATAAGAGACCTATGTGATAATCTGAAGAGCTCCATGTTCAAACAGTGATAGTAAACAAGACAAGAACCAAGGATGAGATAAGGTGGGGGGGGGAGAGGGATTTGAGCATTTCTTTTTGTCAATCTTGAATTTACTGTTTTTCAGTTTCTGAGTAACAGCAGCCCAGTTTATTTGCATTGTATCGTTTGTTGTTTTATAAGCCCACATAGTCATCTCATTTCTAAATGACAGAGTCTGGGATTTTTTTTCCCTTTTGAATGGTAGTTTTTTTCTATACCTGTCTGTGTACTTTTAATGTTATGTTTAAAATTCCTGTCTGTACTTCTGTTATTTTTGTATTCTTGGTGTTTTCTTCTTTTTTGATACATAATTCTTGGGACTGAAATCAGTATTACTAGTATAAATGTCTTTGATTTCTGTAGTCCATATGAACACTGATAATATCTTCAGTTCTAATTCTTATGCCTTGCTTTTGCTTAAGCTTTTGACCAACTTCAGATTTTGAGAAGAGGGTTTTCTTTTTTCGTAGGTTTCTTTTGGTAGGTGCATTTGATTGCATCTCCAGTATACGTAAAAGTAGTTTATCTTTTTTCTTTCCGTGTCCAGTGGGTTTGTAGTTATCAAGGAAATTCGCTAATGTAATTTCCAAAGTGGAAATTAAGTCTGTTCATGTTCTCTTGGTTGTAGAGCAGAGCTCAGATACAATGTGCAGGCAACTTGCGTAACCCATACACTGGAGCTTGTGGAGGTGGGACTAGAGGTTCTTGCTTTTAGCTCACTTGCTCATTTGTTTCTCCTTGTATATTCCTCTTTGCTTAAAATAATAAGGTAGATTGTGTTATTCTTGACACACACACTTTTTTTTTTTTAAATTTCTCTTTCAATAGTCTACGTTACAAACACACTATCTGTCAAAGCAGGTAGAGTATTAACAGAGCAATGTGGTGTCTGAGCAGCCAGAAGCACAACTAGGCAAATGGATGATCTTTCACCCGGTGGTCCCTTTAGTCAGGTGGCTGGTATGTTCTTGAGTGTTCAGGATTGTCGATTTCCTGGACTGCAGCCCCCTTCTTAAGCAATGTTGAGTTCCTTAGCCTATGGTATTGGGTCTGTCTTATAAGTCCTACACTCTTAGCAGGGCACATTCATTAACTGCAGGTTAAGTGTTCCCCTTGAACTTTTTCCAAGAATTTTCAATTTACTTGTCTTTTAATTTTTTAAAAAATATACTTATATGCAAGCTTCACCAGAAACCAACAGAAGAAAACTGATTACTTGCATATTCTACACTGTACTAGACATAAGCTATACTTACTTCTGCAACTTAAATGTATGCTTTTCCTAAAAATTCTTTCAAATATCAGACTTCAGTTTTGGCAAAGCCAGTAACTTATACTGGTTAGGACAGGTATTAGGTCTGCAGGAATGACAGGTATTAGCTACATAGTTCCAGTTTTGCTGACGATGTGAGCTTCACATAAACCTTTAATATAATTTGGTATATCTACGTGACTCTGCTGCATCACATTTTCTTAACAAGATTCTGTTTAAAGAGCCCATCACTTCACTGGCATTTTGGCAACTCTAGAAGCAAGTATTGCACGATTTTAAAAAATAAATATTCTAATACATTTTATTTAAGTTGTTACAATTTTTTTTAATAGTAGCGTTCAACTCTGCTTGCCCATACAGTATGTCTGTGATTATTTTATTCAAGCTAAAAATTCCCTCTGGTTGATCTCTAAATTTTCTTCTTAGTTGCATGTCTGCAGTAAGTTTATCCTGTGCAGTACCTGAATGAAAGAAATTGGGTAGGATAATAATCCCATGTTGGGCTGCAAATCTTTGCCAATCCATGGGCAGAAATGTTAACAAGATTGTTTTTC
Source organism: Pterocles gutturalis (assembly GCF_000699245.1). NCBI lineage: Eukaryota > Metazoa > Chordata > Aves > Pterocliformes > Pteroclidae > Pterocles > Pterocles gutturalis. Next base: position 29,881 of record NW_010128813.1, on the reverse strand, counting down.
AAGATCTGTAATTCTTTGGTAGAACAGAATAGAATAGTTAAGTTGGAAAGGACCTACAATGGTCATCTAGTCCAATTTACGGTATTCAAGACTGATTCCTGTTTTTAAGACTCTTAATAATTCCTGTGTGCCCATGAAATCTCTTCACTGGGTTTTGGTGATTTTTTTTTCTTTAAGCATGAACTGAGCATACTAATTTGCTTTATAACGTGATTCCTTAGTGATAATTTGCAGTTTATATGGAGGCTAAAAATATATAACCAATTTATACTGAACATTATTGAAAATCAGAGTGATTTTCATTTTATTTGAAGAAATGGAATTGGAAAGACTTCTGGATTGTGGTTGTGTTTTTTAATAACTCCATGGGTCTTGAGAGGATATGATTAAAACCTCAGCTATTAAGGGAAGAATGAGTGTACCAGGATCACTGAGTATAAAATTTGCAGTTGTGATTAAGTTTTGCCCCTTCAGTGTATTGACTTTCCTTGCTGTTTTCTAATTGGGAGTATTATTATAAGAAAGTATAAATTTATTGGTCTGAATTTTCAAGTAATTTAGATCACCGAGTCAAGTGATCAATAAGTCACTTTGAGTCAGTGCAGCCAAACTGTTCTGTTGGGTTTTTAAAAAAAGATTAGAAAAAGCATGTCTATTTTTGGAAGTTTTTTAAATGGAGAATATTCTGCTTCCTCAGGTATGAAAGTATTTAATAAAATAATCTTTTGTTTTATTATTGTGACCTTGTTGGGTTCTTTAAAGAATAATTCTTTATTATTTGTCCAAGTATATTTATAATATTTTTCTCACTCTTTTGCTGGATTAAAAAATAATAGTATCTTGAACTTTTCTGTTTTGGCAACCTAGAATACTGTCCGTTGTGCAGTTTTGAAGTTTTAATTGACCAAAGGTTGCACTCCATTTTTTTTAATCTTTTCTCAGGCATCCAGTAATAGTACACATAACCTTCTTTGTGTCAGTTCATTTTGTTTCCTACCTGTATCTTGTTTCTACTTTCTTTCATTCTTGTTTATGTTCCTTATCTCTCTTCACTTCCTTGTGTTCCATTCTATGGATTACTTTACAACTATAAATTACTAGTGGAGCTGTCTAAGCTCCCTCTTGGAACTCTAGTGATGGGTGATACAGTTCAAATCTTGGTATTGATGCAAAAAGGAAAAACAACACTATTAAATTGATTCTAATAATTAAGTAAGAGCACAATATTGGAATCACAGAATCATTTATACTGGAATAGCAAAAACCAGTATCTTTGAGAGAATAACTAAAACTCAGGATACCATTCATTCTATGTGTTTCTTTTTTTGGTATAAGTTGTTATTTTTCTAAGATACTGCAAGAATAATTTTAGTAAAATTATCTCTTTTGTTGGCATTTGATACTCACTTATCTTTTATTTCTGTGGCTGCTCTATTCTGCAGTTTTTCCCACCGTCGAATTCATTTGCAGTGTTGTCAGACTGCAAATGGGTGGGAAACACAACTAGTACTTAGCTTACATTCAGGGCAAAAGGAGGGGAACCCAGGCATGTACACTAGCAACGTGCTTTGGAAAATGCTTCCTGCGTTTAAGATAGATTGCACATCTACGCTAATAATTTTGTTACTTTGGAGGTGTGTTCCTTCAAAACTCATGAGTACTTCTCCTTTAGTTTTGGCAATTTGTGAGACTTCATTTTGTTGTTCAGTTTCAAATCTTCTGCTGTCACATACATTTGAAACAGATTTTCCAGTATATCCCCTTTAAGGAAAGCTGCTTCTATTTTTTTCTGAAACCCTCTCCTGGTGCAACTGAAAAGTCTTCATGGCACTTAGAAGCAGATAAGATCTAAAATTTCCTTTTTGATTTCATTTTAACAAGGCCACTAATTTAAAAATAATTTCTCTTTTTTAAAAAAAATTAAAACTTAGATTGGTGGATTTTTTTTTTTTTTTGGTTTACTTTGCACATGAAATGAAGAATGTGATGGACACAGTTATAGTTTAAATCCTTAATGACATGATTTTGAATCATGTCCTGTACTTTGTGGAGGACTAAAGAGTTATTTCTCCTCTTGTGGATTTCCTGACTGGATTCAATGAAATAATCCATGATAGCATTAGAAATTTTTGCCTCGGCAATGCACTCCTGTGGAGTTTACCTGGTTTGCATTATTGTTTGCTCCTTGCTCTCAGGTTTTCTAGGCTCTCACAGTATGTCACAGTCAATGTCATCATCCCAGTCCCACCATCAAAAAAATCCTGTGCTTTTCTACTTAGGTGAGGAATCCTGATCCATATTGATCCTATTTTCCTTATTAATGAGATGAACTGATTTGATTCAGATATTTTAGCATTTAACACTACCCCTCTGTTGGAGTGAACAACAGGTTTTCCTGTAATTGTGTACTGAACACAATAAACATCCACTTACTATTTTTCTTCGACCATGTTTTTATATGTGTACAATGTTATTAAATTAATTTAAAACTGGCCATTCTGCTTCCCCCATTGTATTTCTTGATTTTTTTTTTGCACTTATGTGTTTTCATACATTTGGTAGTATTTTTTCAGTTACCATACCCTGTTTAAATGGGACTTTATTGTTAACTAGCCAATAAACTCAATTCTCTCGTAACTACTGAATGATTTGGGTAAATATTTTCTTGTAAGTTCTTTACTTGCTCTTCACTTCCATCAGTACAATATAAACTGTATGACGTTACTGTCTTAAAATTGAGTATGTCTAGGACAAAACTACCCCATATTTGATTGCTCTAAGATTAAAAAGAAAAGTGAATACAAAAATTAAAGGGAAGCAGTTAGAACAGAATTCTGAAGTTTGAGTAGAGAGCCACATAGGTATGAATATGATTTGTTTACGGATTAATACATGTTTTTGGGAGGAGGATGCAATTTTCGTCATGCATAGTAACAACAAATTAATATTATTTTTGTAGGTGCCCTAAGGAATGTAATTATACAGTATACCTTATATGTTTCTACATTCTTCTCCCAGTGTCTTGAGTAGTTCTACACTTTCAAGAAACTGAGAAGACTATGAAAGAATATGATTTCCAATATTAAATAATAAAAGGACTGCACAAAAATTTAGAGGGAAATGCAGGAATTATTTTTTGCTAAATATTGATTAATTTCCTACTTTAAACTTCCTCTGATTTTCTAGATATTGTAGCGGCCATTACCTCTGAAAGTATGAGACTATTTGCATTACGGTGATTATTGTGCTCATTCTTGTTTGGCATACTTAGCAGTACTTCAAACCTAAAGTGATGATGAACCAACAGTCACTGTTTTGTTATTTTGAACTCAGAGTATCTGGGAAAGATTACTTAGATTTTAGCCTGGTGCTGGATGCATAAAACTCCCCTTTTCTATTACGTTCATGCAGAAGGTTCCCTTTCATATAGCACTTATGTCTTGGTAACAGCCTTCTGGAAAATATTTTGCTTTGTTTTCTTTTGTTGGGTGGAAAAGTAAGGGCATTCAGAGGACTTTTGGTTGTGTTTTGTGGTCTGTTTCATAATGAACACATCAACACAAGACAGTAGCTCTTGGCAAAGATAGGAAAATTCAAATTACATAAATTTTCGTTATAAATAGATGTCCAATTACAATGCAATAGTCCTTGATTGTGTCAAAACCAGAATTTACGTAGTTACACATATTCAAAAAAACTCTATGTCATTACCATAATGAAAAAGCCATCATTTCTGTTCTAAAGCACTTCAGGAAACAAAATTAAGAGAGTCTGCCAGAACATTCAATCTGTCCAGCTCTCGCATAAAATTGTACCCTATGTTTAGTAAGGAAATTGTGATTTTTTTTTTTTAGTTTCTCCATACAGATTTCACAACTGAAAGTTAAAACTGGTATTCTTGTCTAAAGCAAAATAGTTATAAAAATTTCTCAACAACAAGAGCATTGTTATAGTTACTCCTTGGAATTAAAATTGTAAATGTTTCTCTCCCCCCTTAACCCTCTCATCTGTTTCTTTTCACAGCTATATATGTCCCTGACCTTCACCTGATTGACAAGGGAGGTTAAACTTGCAAGCTCTTAGTATTTCTTTCCACACATCAATGAGATGATGTTAGGAATATTAAATGGATTACTAGCTTGACTAATATTTAATTTAGAAAAGGTATTGTATGCCATTTTACAGTAAACAGTTTACTTAATAATATGAAATTATTTGTTTCTGTCAGTAAAAATCTTAAATACTATGATTAGAAGAAAAAATTTAAATTGTTTTTACAGATTATAAAGGCATGTGTCAGTATACTGTGTTAATGCTGTTAGGATTTGTTTTATTTGGTTACAGTTAGTAAACACTAGTAAAAATGACCGTTCGGACTGGTTCTGCCCTCCATGCTCACTGAGCTACCCCTTCTAAACCCAATTTTACTCTGTCTTATCTTTTCCCATCCTTCAAATCATAAAGAATAAGGCTGCCATTTCATCTCCCAGTGTGTGCATTCCATGTATCGGGTTATGAACTTAATTAGAGAAGCAAACTTGAACAGAATGTGGAATTTGCCAAAAATTATTAATAAAAATTGGAAGCAAACTAAGATTGCTTTCAAATTGGGCAGGTAGAGTACGTGTTCTGTAGATACACTCACAATATTTTTGTTGTCTTAGAGACTTTAATATTCATCCTAAGATCCCAGTAAGTATGGTCACCAGTAAAATGTGACGTAAAAGGGAGACTGAAGGATGGCTAGATTATTTTATCAGGCAATATTGCCTAGGAGTGCTTTCTTTAGTTTCCATTTGAACTTTCCTTCCTATGTTCTGTGTTCTTTGAAGACTCCCACATAAACCATAAAAAGTGTGTTGGTCTTACAGCTTGCATTTATTTCCTACTATATACTTTCTTCATCCATCCTCAATCTTTCATTATTATTTTATTAAAAGAAAGTGTAACCCCACATCTCATTCAGACTTTATGTCCCAGTCTTAAGTTCATCAAGATGAACAAGACTCTCCCCTTATTATTATGCTGGTGAGGGGCTCTCATGAAGAAAGGCTGGGTATCACATTCCAACATGAGTGAAGTCTTCATTCTCTATAGATATGTCCCTAGAGGGTGTTTGCAGTTGTCTGTGATGATGAGGCTTAGTTACTCTCTCTCTGTATTTTTTTTTCTGACTTTTTGCTGTTTGTCTCTCAACTCCTTCCCACTTGTTACTGCAATTGCTATTCTTCTAAGCAAGGATACTTACAACAGGCTGCGTAGACTCCTTGTTCATAGTCAGTGCAGAAACAGGCGCTTCTCAAAGAAATTTGTCTTATCCTTTATCTAAAACAGATGAATCACAGTCTGTAAGAACCTATTTCTCTTCATTGACCATATAGGGACCCTATACAGCTCAGCTATAAGCTATAGGCATCTGGTTAAGTGAGATGAATCCTGATATGTCATTCTGAAAGTATTATCTCTTAAGAGAGGGCAAAATTGACTCAATGTTCAGCTCAGTCAGTCTTATTAAAGAGAGATTACTTCCTTGTTCCAAGACGGGAAAGTTACAGTGACCTTTCTAGCATGTATTTTACTTGACAGAGTTGACTGTGTCTTGCTGTCCTCTAGTTGCCTGTCATACTTTCAGGATTGCTTCTTCCAATGACAGATTTCTCTCAATCTTCAGATTTGCTTTTTTTACATTTGTTGAACAAAAGAACTTTTGCCTTCATTTCTTTTTCCCCACAGATATTAATAGATCCTGAAGCTTTGATACAGGCTACGAGTTAATGAATCAACAGTATATATCCTCTTCAAAACAAGATGTGGTTATATGAAATAGATGCAGACACACTAACAACTTTCCAGGGCAGAATGGGAAATCCTCTATCTTGTTTCTCTTCCTCCAGTTCTAGCCATAAGTGCGTGTTACTTACCTTGCACATGAGCCTAGCCAGCTCACTAAATGTCAGAAAACTAGCTTGGGAAAACCCAAAGATGTTTAACTCACTCTTTAATCTTGAGATCATATCCTGGTCAGTGAGACAGGGTGGGGAAACTGCATTACTGAGGGTGGGAAGGAAGGAACTGAATCAAAAGCAAGAGGAACAGGGAAAAAGTGAGGAAGCAAGACCTCTCCCTTTCAACACTGTTAAACTGCTGATTTGTTCCACTCATAAAGTGAACTGTCATCTCCAGATTTAATATAACTAGTCTTCACTAAATAGAATAACTGAAGTTCGTTTTGCTGTAATTTGCAGTTCTTACTCTGCTGTTAGGATGGATACCTGTGTCTTAGCCCACCTGAGTTCTTTCAGTTCGTATTTCAGGTGTGGTTTATGAGGTTCTATATTCATTCTAAATTACTACCTTTGGATCCCCTGTTTTTAGGTAATTCAAATGAATTGATCTTCTAATTAGGTCTTATAGGACACTAACAAGGTATACCTGAAATAATTATATTTATGTCAATATTGAGCTTTTATCAGTGCCATGAATTTAATTCAGTAGTTTTCAGTTGTGTGAACATAGTGAGAAATTAACTCTGATTAAGAATTATCTTGTGCATTTGCTTTTGTTCACTTCTCAGTAAATTTTGCTGTTAACTGGCTAAAGGCTATTATGAGAAATTAATGAACAGATGTGGAACTACACACAAAATATCCTTACTGGGTTTAAAAAGAGTTCAAGGAACATGTAAATTTTTCCTATTAAATAAAGCATAATATAGGTGATATTTTTCTATATAGAGAATTTTTAGGTCTAAGATAAAATCATTGTACCTTAAATTGCTGCAGTTACAAGGACTTATTAATCTCTTCCTGAAGTATTTCTAAAAATTCTAATTGAAATATTATAAAATTACAAAGATTTGGAAAAAAAAGAACCTTTTATTGTGCTTAGTCATTGTCTAGATAGTCTTATAAAGTATTTTGTTGAGCAGATTAATTTACTCTCAAGTATTTATTTCCGAATTATTTGGTCGCTTCAAGAAAAAGCAGAGGTAGAAAATCTTTCCTCAATGATGCCAGCTTTTTATGTATTTTATAGATAAGTAGGAGATTTCAGATTCCAAGCTGATGACTAAAATAACAAAAACTCTAAGAGATAACTAAAACTTAATGGAAATATTTTTCCTGTGATTATGATGGCTTATAGTGAATTTTGTTTCTGAAAGGATATGACTGTAAAACTGTTTCCGTTGCTTTTTTGGAGGATTTTTGTGTTTGCATGTTAAGCTCTTTAAATGTCAACAAAGAAATAAGTATTTCTGATCACAACCATGGTAAAACAAAGACCGTTCTTTCCCACATGCTGCTCAGTTGAGATGGAAAATTCCTTCCTCAATAGAATCTTTAAATGTGCAGGTATTCTTTTGTATACTAGTCTGGCTGTTCCTTCTGTGGCATTACTTCAGCAGGTTAGCAGTAATTCAGAAATGTTTGTTTCCATTGCAAAGAAATACTTTTTTTCTGCATTTAGTGGAGAATACAGGATTTGCATTTGGTGCTAGGTCTGTGCATAGGCTTTTGGTTGCATGAGTTTTTTTAGTGCTTCTGATTTGCTTAAAGTTGTACATTTGTAATTTCTAATTCCAGTTTCACCACTGTGCTAGCAAAATAGAGAGTACCATAAAGTTAGGTAGCAATGACTACATGTAATGAAATATTTCCACAAAATTATCTTCAGGTATCAAAGAAAATCTGTTTTTTATTTCTGGTACCATCTCTGGGCTCTATTAATGGTCATAGACACTGCGCAAAACCTGTGTTTTTTACAGTAACAAATTTTAGACTAGCTGAGGCTTTGGTCTGAAAAGAAAAAAGAAGTGTTGTTCATTTTACTGTAGCCTTTTGCACTGCAGTTTCTGGATTCAGTCATGGTCTTGCTCTGTGACTCAAACAGGAAATTTGGCTGCAATGATACTAGTGAGTTAGAGCTGGTTCCAATTAATTCCACTTCTTATCTATCCAGAAACTGCATGCATGTTACTTAATTAATGGAAACCATATTTATTATAGTTAGTTGTGATAGAAACATGATGAATCAGTTAACCAGAACCAAAAAAATAAGTGGGGGAAAAATAAGAGTGGGGACAAAAAAGCAGTGAGAAGAAACTCCAGGGTGTGTCAGTTCTTTCTGCTTCATTTAAACTCTTTTGATTTTTTAAAAATTTTTCTTTCTTTCCTGAGAATAAGTACACTTTGGGTTTGGAATTAAGCAACATACAGAAATGAAGAAGTTAAAGATATACATGGATACAGTGTTGATTCCTTTGCACGATCAAAAATACGCGCAAGAGTATTAAAGAGGTTGTTGAAATCAGCTATGATAGGATATTTTCCTGCTGAGGAACCTTTCTACTCTCATGACTTTGTTGTTCAGACTGTAGTTATTAATCCAGATAAAAGATTTTCCATCCTATTTCTCTTGTCTGGGATTACAGGGCTATTGTATACCCAACAGCTAACATGAGGATTGGTAGAAGTAGGTATTGGAATATCACATCCTCCCAACCTTTTCTGTCCCTGAGATTTTTCCATCCTACGGGCTGCTTTTTTGCTCTTAGTAAAAAAAAAAACTGATAGTTTTGATGGTCTCATACTTTAGACTCACGGTCTGACTGATTACTGTAACAGTCTTTATTAACCGTACCAGTCATTTGATCCTGCCTGCTCAAAAGCTGAACTCAACAAAAGTTCCTGTTTTGACAGAGATTTTAGAAAACCTGGCCAAGGTGCATTTTACCTGTCTGTATGGGAAGGCTAAAACAGAAAAAATATTACAAGACCTAAAATGAAATTGATATATGGAACACCAGGGACCTCTGCCACAAGGTTTCCCCTGCAAAAGCACATTCCCTGCAAAATGGGCTTTATAGAAAACATTGACCTGTCTGCATCTTTCTGTCTTGCATGATAGAAAAATTAAAGTGGCTGACGAGCTTACCCTTTGGAGTTGCTGACTGTCTCTCATGCATAGCAACTACACTGCGTGGCAATTCCTGTGACTGGATCCCTTTATGCTGCTTGCAGGGAGTGAGATTGCCCAGTGCACTCAAATAACAGAAGTTGTGAGGGAGGGTAGATAGCAGCAGGAGAGGAAAAGAACCAAACTTGAAAAGTTTTTTAGTGCACAGTCTGGCACATAGAAGGTACACATAGTCTTATAAGCAAAGATATGCTCAGAGAAGCATGATAAACATATGGAAGGTTAAGTATATAGGCAGGGACTTGGAGTTTAAGCAAAACTCAAGAGTTCAACATGTCATTAAATAATTTCATGATTGGTTGAAATTAAAATCCAAGCTTCTGTGTATATTGATGAGAAGACGATTGCATGTAAATGTTCTTGAAATATTGTCAATAACTGCTAATGGCTAATTATGCCTGAGAAAGGTTGGATGATAGTAGTTGTCTGTTTTTTCAAGAATCAAGATTGTAACTCAATTTTCTTTTTCAAAAGAGCATTTCATCTAATCCTAGGAATCAAGTGTGAATGAAGAATGAAACTGTTATGTACAGAAAGTTCTAAAGTAAGAATTCATGTAAATTGGTGTTTTGGGATGTTCCTTCCTAGGCAAAGCGAGTTATTTTTGAAGGAAGTGGCATATTAACCATACAGAATTGCTTTATAGGCCCCATTAAATAAGGATTTTGAGATCAGTGAGAGCAGGAAGGTCACAGTCTTTCAGCCCAAAAAGCTTACTTTGGTTCACTGAGCCTTTGAACCTGCCCATGGATGTCAAATCCCCTGTCCATACTGTCACCACTCTGGGGACTGAGCAGTTGAGCAGTCAGTGACCGAAAGGATCATCCATCACATAATGGACTAGGTTTGCTGGCTGCATATATAACTATGAAAAACTTACCATTATAATCCCTGTTAACAAGATCTTACATCTATTCTCTAAATGTCTTGGGAGAATGGACAACGTGGAAATGATGTAACTCAGACTCAGCTTTTCTTCGTTCTGAGCATTCACAGGTTGACTCTTCAGGCCACTTTCTGTAATTTCCCCAGTTCCTCACTTGTTGTGTATTCACTTAACTCAGCAGTTGCTTTACTTCTCTGAGCTTTTACTTCTCTGAGCTATTACACTGTTTTCTTTAGTTCCTCTAGTCCTGTTCAAGAAGTCATAAATCACTGTGGCAGCTGCTCGTTGTCTTGTTACATTTTGGGTTCAGTCTAGGTTACTTTTACCAGCTGCCAGCTGCTTGACCTATGAGAGGTCAGGTGGCAAAATCAGCTTTTGCTTGGGACTAAATTATCTATGATTAATTGTCTCTTAGTGACAGTTGTTCACTAGGGTAGAAACTGTTGCCTGACTTCCTCCAATTCCCATATTTATATACAACTAATTTATTGGCTTTGTTGCTCTTTTTCTTTTGACAGTTGATTACGTTTAATGTGCATGGTTATTTTTATTTTGGCTATATTAAGATATTAAAAGTTTATGAACAATTGAACACCCAAATAAAAATATAAAAATGGACTACAAATGAGAAAGTACAATAAATAGCCAAAATCAAAACTTCCCTTTTTATTTGTTTGGCATTTGGGTTGAACCTATCTCAAGATCTTGGATTTATAATCTTTCTACATGCTTTTCTAATTCAACAAGCTAAAACCATTAAGATGTCTAATACACAATCTGGATTAGACTCTGCATTAGTAATTTTAAAGACATTTTTCTATTTCCATGTTTTCCAGATGAACTAGGAAGTTACTTTAATAAAACTGTAAATCAGTCTCAGACAACAATTTATATTCTGAAAGAGTTTGAATTGAGGAAGGTTTTTTTATCCAAAAAAATGTGGCTTTATTGGAAGTTTTGACTCCACTGAGAAAGACTTTAATCTTTTAAGTAATCTTATTGAAGCCAAAGCTCCCTGGCGTTTATCTTAATTAGTTAATATGCATTAAATGACATGTTGTCTAGCATATGTCAGCTAATATGTTGGGTCAGGGTTCTTTAAAATTCACCAGCTCTCCTAACATCAGAAGGCAAACAAATTTTATTTCAGTTCCCTGGTTTTCGTTCTCTTGTCTCATGTGATATCATAATTTCCAAGTGTCATTTGAGACTGCCCATGATTTTACCTTTAACGTTAAGCTGGAATTAAAGAACGTCTGAATTCCTCAATAAATCATAAAGAGCCAAAATAAAATCCAATCACAAATCTTTTTCCCTTTACAAAGTGTCATAAAATTGAACTCTTAGAGACACAATGATTTACGTGAAGAAGTCCAGATACCAGTTATATCAACACTGCAGCTCTTAATAGGCTAACCAACACTTTTGTGTCCATTTAGCATTTGCCCCAGCCTTTCCTGTTGTTATTTAATACCCTAATAAAATGCATACTTAATAAGTAGGCTATTCAGGAAGTGTCTTTTTCTTCTCCAAGAAATTATTTTGATTTTTTCTACAAAAATTTAAACAAATATTGAGTCTTTCCTAGAACATTGTTCTGGTGCTTACAACAATTTTAAAGGAAGCTAAGGATGGCTCAGCTCCTTTAAACATTTTGGCCACTTCACTGTTGAAAAGTGTATGCTTGTAATGTATATGTCTGTGTTACATGACTAAAATTAGATGAGATTAATCAAGTTCTTGTTTTTGTGTATCCAAGGGACAGTGTGGTATGTTTGTTAGACCCTAAGTATTTTTAGGGGGTAATAGGAATATATATATTCTATGTGTTACTAGAGTAGTAATGGATTAGGCTGTCAATGCAAAGTTTTTCTTACGATGATATGTGTGTATGTGCGTGTTTCCATGCATACTGTATTCACTGTGTGTGTCTTGAGCAGTGCACAGCTCATTCTCTAATCAGATTATTAGTTCAATCGTATTAGAGTACTTTATACTCTGAGGGTATTCCCTTGATCCCTTTCCTTTAGCATGCAGAAAATATGGCAAACAGCAGTAATAAACATTAGGCTCAAGGAGCAGTCCCTTCGTCTCCACCCCAACCTCTGCAGCTTTAGAATTAAAGAGAATTTGCTTGAGGGTACAGGGGAGAAAATAAAACCTAACACTGACACTGTTAAAATTCTCATGCTTTTCTCTGCTGCCCTCTTGATGGTTCAGCTCTACTTTACCAAATAACCATTTGGACAGCTACGAAGGTTACATTGCTGAAATATGTAAAATAACAGGCCGTAAATTATCATGTCTTACAGATTGTCATACTTTATTAGCATATGCAGCTTACTCATCATAACATATACTTTAAAAAGTGAAATACTTGTTTATTCTTTTTTATTTAAGCTTTAAGAACATTATCAGTAGGCTTCCTGTGCATATTAGAAAGTTGCAGCCTTCCTTTCTGCCAGGCAGTCATTCTGGCTGCATCTTTTTTAATAAATTAAATGTGCCTAGGAATATTGACTTGGGGGCAACTGACATTGAAATACCCTCTGTCTCTACTTTTAAATTGTCTTGACCTCTAAAACACTGTAATTGCATGCAGACCACCCATTGGGACTAGTCCTTTGTGCAAGCTCCAGATTTGTATCCATATCTGCAGTTCTTTGTGAGACTAATAGATGACTTGGACCAAATCTGTCTTAGGGACCATTGCAACAATTTAACAGCATAAGCAATCAGGTTCCAATGCCCAGGAATGTTCCTAGCTACATGTGTGCCTAGATTTACAAAGATGGATGTAGTCATTGCAGCCAACATGTAGCAGTTTCAGACTCTGAAATTCAATGTGATCTTGTTAGCATCTGAGTAATATCTGATGTGGTTTTAAATCAAACCAATGTGCACTTTTTGAATGCTGTTGCCATCCTTATTGAATTCTACAGTAACTTAAGATTCTGAGAAAAAAGAAATTCATATATTCTGTTTGCTACCTTCAACATGAATCAGATTGAGTACTACTGGCACACTCAGAAAAAAAAATACTGTGCCTAATTTTTTTTTGTGTATGTTCTTTTACATTTCAATGGGTGTGAATGATTTTACCTATCCATGATGCTTTACAATATGCTAGCAAATATATTATGAAATGTTTTGTTTTCATTATCATCTCAGTAGTTGAGCACCTTATCACAATCTCCTGAATCTTCAGTAAGAAACAAAATAAGACCTCTGAGTTTTGGCAGTACTTATTTAGAAGATTTGTACATTAACAAAGTTAATGTTAAGCAAAGTTATAACTAATACCAGTCAGGATATAGTGAAGGAGAGATACATATCAGCTTACAGGGAATGTTCCTGTAAAATAATTCAATTCTAGGCCGGTCATTTTGGCAGATCTGTAATGGAAAATAAGTGCAGCTTTAAAAATAGTAATTTTTCCAGTTCAAGAGCTGCAGGATTCCTTCACAGCATTGACAACCACTTTAAAAAGTGATTCTCAAACCAGTGTATTTTACTGATGTAGTTTATGAATTTTTTAGACATGCAGAGACAGGATCTCTGTGCTGAAGAGTTAGTGCTACAAACAGGCAGCATACAGTTAACTGAGACGTTAACTGAGAGATATGGGTCAGAGTCCTTTCCTTTTCATGTTTTTGTTTTGTTTTCTTTTTCTAAATTCTAGTTGTTTCTTGCTTATAATCTTTAAAGTATTTTTTTTTTTATTTAGGGAAATTCTCCTCCAACTGTATACTTCGTTATACATATATAATATACTTTTGTGTTTCTTTTATACTAAAAATATTTTTGAACCATCCAGATTTTGCTGCATTACTCAGACCTGCTGTTTTCACCACAATGGAGACTTCCTGAGTTGTCTGTGATCCTTACCAATTTCTCTTTAGCACCTACACCACTGGATTTTAATTGTTATTTATTTTTCTTTCATCCGGGACTGTAACCTCTGTCTCACAGCTTTCCATTACCATGAGCTTCAGCACATAAGAATGGTCTATCACAAGCTGCTGGAAGCTTTCAGTGAGTTGGATTTTGAATGAACAGAATTCATTAGTTCTTGCATGCTGAGGCAGCCTTCCTTTTTGTCCCCTCAGAAAGCATGTTTGTATCTGCTGGTGCATGCCAAACTAATGTGCTCCTGTTTCACTGTTGTTCCTCTGTAAAATTCTTGTTTCCTAAGAATGCTCCTTCAACTCACACTTTAGATCATTTCCTCCAAATGTATATAGCTGATGATTGCATTGTTTCAGTGTCCAAGCAAACACCACCTCCTTTCTACCCCTCTTTGTCCTTCACAAAAAAGCTACACTGTTTTAGTCCAGCCTTGCCATGGCCAACTGAAGAGATCAGGGCAGCCAAACATGGGCTGATGTGCCCAAATATAGCAAAATGCATACATATTCATTATCCTACTGATTTTCTGCTGTATCAGTTCATAGTAGGCTGATTGTACTTTCTGTACTGACTAGATGAATAGATATAGGAGCAGCTCAGTGACGTTTGCTTGGACACATTTTTGGGTAGTTTTTAATGGGGATAGGAATGTAAACAGTTATCATGGTGAGAAAGATTAAGAAAAAAAAGCTTCGAAGAAGCAGCTAGTAGAATCTTCTACCATCACTAGGGATAATGAGGGATTTGTACTACTTGGATATATTTCAATGAAAGGAATACAGCAAAATAAAACCATCAGATTCCAAATTAGCAGCTTTTAGCTCTGAAAACTAATATGTAATATTTCATGGGAAGTAAGTGTAAGAAAAGACTAAAGGAAAATTGCTATCACCTTAAATACAGTATATTATTATACTAACTATGCCTTCCTCCAATGCAGAGGATATATGGTGTAGAAAGCAACAGCACAAATAAGTCATAAGTTCTTGCTTGACCTCAAATATAAGAAATAAGCACAAAGAAAGCAGAAGCTAGGTCAAATGGCAACAAATGAGTAGAAGAGAATCATATAAAACATGGAAAAACTCAGACAAATCCAGAACACTTGGAGGAATCAAAATAAGAGAAACCACTGATTAATTAGACAGAAGTTAGTGGCTGTCTCTATGCCAGTATATAAAATGAGCCAGTGACAAATGTGTAGCCCCAAGAACATGTGGTGCCACACATCCCGTATCCATGTAGCTAAACTGTCTTTCCCACAAAACAGTATGGCCTTGTCCCACACTGCCTGTAGGGAACAGTAACTGGTCCATACTACTTCCCAAACACCCCTGTCTACCCTCTGGAATTGTGGTGATTTGAACGGGCTAAAACTGTACCAGGAATGTGCTGTTAAATAGTATGGACAGACGCATACTAGTGCTTGAGCTTGTGCCATGACCTTATTCTGTTTACTATCGTAAATATTGCCAGTGAGTTCACATCCTACTGTAGAACGTATTTCTTTTCCTCAGGGAGATCCTTACATGCCTTGCCAAACCTTTCGTTCAAGAGACCATTTCAATACAGCACATTTATCTTCCTGGGCTTAGTTCCTGTCTAAAGCCTTTGAAGAGGAATCAACCTTCCCTGACTTATTAACAGCATAGGCTCTTGGTTTTCTTATAAATCAAAATTATCAGCTTTCCTAAGCACAAGACATGAAAGGAGATGTGACTAAAGAAGGACAATTTGGAAAATGGGAAATATCTCTCTGGTACAATAAGAGAAGTAAGACCAAGAGGATTTTAGTTCTCTAACAAGTGGAAAGGCCAAAGATTTTAAATAGCTTTAATTCAAGAAATGAGTCTCAATGAGCTGCTGAATGCTGGTAATACCAAAAGGGAGAGGTATCTGCTTAATTTTGAAGGAGAGAAATAGAACAATATAATCAAACTACTAACTTGTAAACATCATGAGGAGAACAAGGAGATGAGTAACTTAACAGTTTTGTCATGAATAAATTATGTCAAACCAGTTTGATTTCCTTCTCTGAGAGGACAGCAGGCCTTACAGAGAGAGAAACAGTAAATAATACATATCTTGATTTTAATAAAGCTTTCAGTGCTGTATCGTATGCCATTCTGCTGAATACTGTTTAGTGTGTTTCACTTCAAGAGTCTGAATATGAAATTTATTTGTATATTGAAATCATGCTTTATTTGTAAAAGAAGGACTCTGTTTTACCATATGTTTCAGTTATTGTTTGCAGATAAACATATTTTATCTGGGTTAGACATATGGCTACTTCCTGGTTTACTAGGAAAAACTCGTTTGTGAGAAGGGCAAGTATTATGTTGGATATAAAGAGGAGTACTGTTCGTAAGTTGTGTATTTTTCCTTCTACACTTCAGCAATGGTAACGACTCAGTTGAAGTACTTCATTCATTTTTGGAGTGTTTTGCTTCAAGAAGAGGTAGAATAATTTCAGATAATCTAGGAGAAAGCAGTAAGCTTTGTCAGAAATCCAGAGAAATCTACGACAAGGGAAAAACTTGACATCTTTGGTCTTGAGAAGATAAGATAGGAGGACAAGAGGAGAGGGAAATGATAACAATTTTCAATACTTAAAAGCCACTGCAAAAAGGAACAGGCTAATCTGTTCTCTGTGGTGCACAGAGCAAACAGTAATAGTTTCAAATCACAGAACAGGTGATTTTTGTGAGACATTAGGAAGACTTTCATGTAAGAGTTTAGGAGAGGTTATGGAGAAGGCAGGTTTTTTTTAAGATCTGTAGATTTCTTGGCAGATTGTGGAAATCCATCACTGAGTCATTAAGGGTAGATTGCAAAAACGTCTCAATAGAGTAGATTGCAAAAATGTTTTTCAATATTTGAAGGCATGTAATGTTTTACTTCACTCTTCATTTCTCTACCTTAAATTGCACTTTCTTTAGTCATCCTTTACAGCCCCCTGACTTTTCCCTGCTCATTTCAACCCTGCCCACAGCAGGGGGGTTGAAACTAGATGATCTTTAAGGTCCTTTCCATTGTATGATTTCAAGTTGCAGTGCATTGTCTCTCTTTTCTTTTGAAAGAATTGACTGTGAAGCAAGACTGTGAACTGAATTGAGCAACTAACAAACTCTTATTTTGTGGAAGATCTGATCAAATTTGCAAGTTGCTTTCAGGTGGACCAGTTCCTAGATCCAGTTCACGATAGATCCTGCAAAATAAATAAGGTGATAATAACTAGAACAGAACAGAACAGTTCTGGTTGGAAGGGACGTGCAACGATCATCTAGTCCAACTGCCTGACCAGTTCAGGGCTGACCAAATGTTAAAGCATTAACATTATTATTATTAAGGGCATTGTCCAAGTGCCTCTTAAACACTGACAGGCCGGGTGCATCCATCACCTCTCTAGGAAGCCTCTTCTGGTGTTTGACCACCCTCTTGGTAAAGAAACGCTTCCTAATGTCCAGTCTAAACCACTCCTGACAGAGCTTTGACTCATTCCCACACATCGTATCACCAGATCCCAGGGAGAAGAGCTCAGCACTTCCCTCCCCATTTGTCCTCCCCAGGACACTGCAGAGAGCAATGATGTCGTCCCTCAGCCTCCTTCTCTCCAAACTAGACAAACCCAGAGTCCTCAGCCACTCCTCACAGGACATGCCTTCCAGACTTTCCACCAGCTTTGTTGTCCCCCTCTAGATGCATTCAAGGACTTTCACATCCTTAAGTTAGGGGGCCCAGAACTGCACACAGCTCTCAAAGTGGAGCCACAGCAATGGTGAATACAGCGGGATTATCACCTCTTTTGACCGGCTGGTTACGCTGTGTTTGATGCACCCCAAGATGTGGTTTGCCCTCTGGGCTGCCAGGGCACACTGCTGGCTCATGTTGAACCTGCTGCCGAGCAGCACCCCCAGGCCCCTTTCTGCAGGGCTGCTCCCCAGACACTCCTCTCCCAATCTATACTTGTGCATTACATTATTCTACTCCAGGTGCAGTGTCTGGCATTTGTTCTTGTTAAATTTCGTTCTATTGATGATTGCCTAATGCTCCAATCTATCTAGATCTCTCTGTCTTTATAAAGAAGTGCATCTCTGCTTCCTAATCACTTCAGCAGAAGTTTAGTTCAACTATCCTTCCTCTGGATAAGAATATTTTTTTATGTTTGAAAAAAAAAACCCAGAGTATATTTATAAAAACACCTTAACTGTTAGAATATTGTTACAAGTAAACTTCACTTTGTTAAAATACCAAACAAGAAATTTATCTGCTAACAGTAACAAATGCATATGGGGAATGGGAGAAAGAAGAAATACTTACTGAATATAACACTTGTTTTTGTAACAGAAAAATAGTATGTTATATTGATAGTAGATAAGGAAATAACATGCTTGGAGAGATTGACTAGATTTGTATCTTATTGTGCCATATTTTGAGCAACATGAGTTGTTACAGTGTGAGTCACATCTTGTGTTATAGTTATGGCATATTATTATTGCAATTAAATAAACATTTTGTAATAAAATAAATTGATGGATCATATTTTTAAAACTTGGTCACAAATATTTCTATGTTTTTGATCCCAAAGTATTGTAGTACAATCAGCTACTTTTTGCAGTTCTGATTAATAATTAGACAATATTTCTCCTCTTAAAATCACTTTCAGTAGCAGATTGATTTGTTCAGTTATATGCATTAGAGAATTTCAGAAGTACACATAATTCCTAAATGTAGCACATTGCTTTGTTTTAAAATAGCAAATATTGTTATTTCCAGCTTTCTTTTTTATTGTTATAGCCAAGTGTAAAGCTGTAGATGATGTCTGAGAGCCAGAACTTGTGCAAAGAGGTGCTAGAAGAACCAAACATTTAGAGATTAACCAAATGCGAAAATAATACAAAGTACAATGAGCATAACAGTCTTAAAAAGCAGTGGGATAAGAACAGAGTTGAGTATGAGAACAGAGGTGAAAAATACAGTATTCCTAAAGAAGGAGATATCATAGCATAATAATTAGACAAGAAACGGTTAGAAATTGGAAATTTCACCATGAGAGAATATTTTTTAAATATACTGCAAATTGATACTTGACATTAGCAAAGGTATTTCATAGAAAATAGGTTGGAAAGGACCTTAAAGACCATCTAGTTCCAACCACCCTGCCATGGGCTGGGATACTTCCCACTAGACGAGGTCATTCAAAACCTCATCCAACCTGGCCTTGAACACCTCCAAGGATGGCGCATCCACAGCTTCTCTGGGCAACCTGTTCCAGTGTCTCACCACCCTCACAGTGAAAAATTTCTTCCTAATGCCTAGTCTAAATCTGCCCTCTTTCAGCTCATACCTATTACCCCGTGTCCTGTCACTACACTCCCTGGCAGTGTTTCCCCATCTCTCCTGTAGGCCCCCTTGAAGTTCTGGAAGGCTGCTATTAGGTCTCCCCAGAGCTAATTTCCTCCAGGCTAAACCCCAGCTCTCTCTGCCTGTCCTCATATGGGAGGTGCTCCAGCCCTCTGATCATCTTTGTGGCCCTCCTCTGAACTCACTCTCACAGGTCCATGTCTTTTTTATGTTAGGGGTCCCACAGCTGAACACAGTACTCCAGGTGGGGCCTCATGAGAGCTGAGTGGAGGGGGAGAATCACCTCCTTCAACCTGCTGGTCACACTTCTTTTGATGCAGCCCAGGACACAGTCGGCTTTCTGGGCTGCAAGTGCACACTGCCAGCTCATGTTGTGCTTCTTATCAACCAGCACCCCCAAGTCCTTCTCCTCAGGGCTGCTCTCAATGCATTCTCCTCCCAGCCTGTATTTGTGCTTGGGATTGCCTCGACCCACGTGCAGGACCTTGCACTTGGCCTTGTTAAATTTCATGAGGTTTGCATTGGCCCACCTCTCTACTGTCAAGGTCCTTCTAGATAGCATTCCTTCCCTCCAGCGTGTCCACCACACCACACAGCTTAGTGTTGTTGGCAGACTTGCAGAGTGCACTCAGTCCCACTGTCCATGTTGCCAACAAAACTGTTAAACAACACTCATCCCAGTACCGACCCCTGCGGAACACCGCTTGTCACCAGTCTCCACCTGGATATTGAGCCGTTTACCACAACTCTTTGAGTGCAACCATCCAGCCAATTCCTTATCCAGCGAGTGGTCCTTCCATCAAATCCATGTCTTTCCAACTCAGAGACAAGGATGTTATGTAAGACAGTGTCAAATGCTTTGCACAAGTCCAGGTAGAAGATGTCAGTTGCCATTCCCTTATCCTATCCACTACAGCTGTGACCCCGTCATAGAAGGCCACCAGATTTGTCAGGCA
>NW_010128813.1:0-9565 GCF_000699245.1 Pterocles gutturalis | reverse complement strand
TGGCAACTTCATCTGCCAGTTCCCTCAGGACCCACGGATGTATCTCATCAGGTCCCATGGACTTGTGCACCTTCAGGTTCTTTAGATGGTCTCAAACCTGATCTTCTCCTACAGCGGGCGTTTCATCTTTCTCCCAGTCACTGCCTTTGCCTTCTGCAATTTGGGCAGTGTGGCTTGAGCTCTTTTCAGTGAGGACTGAGGTAAAGAAGTCATTAAGTACCTCAGCCTTCTCAATATCCTGGGTAGCCAGGTCTCCCACTTCCTTCCAGAGGAGGCCCACATTTTCCCTAGTCCTCCTTCTATCACTGAGATACCTATAAAAGTTCTTCTTGTTGTCCTTAACATCCTTGGCCAGATTTAATTCTACGAGGGCTTTAGCTTTCCTAACCTTATCCCTGGCGGCGTGGCCAGTTTCTCTGTATTCCTCCCAGGCCACCTGGCCTTGCTTCCACCCTCTGTAGGCTTCCTTTTTGTGTTTGAGTTTTGCCCAGGAGTTCCTTGTTCATCCATGCAGGCCTCCTGGCATTTTCGCCTGCCTTCCTCTTTGCTGGGATGCATCGCTCCTGAGCTTGGAGGAAGCGATCCTTGAATATTAGCCAGCTTTCTTGGGCCCCCTTTCCCTCCAGGGCTTTATCCCACGGGACTCTTCCAAGCAGATCCCTGAAGAGGCCATAGTCCGCTCTCCTGAAGTCCAGGGTAGTGAGTTTGCTGTGCACCCTCCTCACTGCCCTGAGGATCTTGAACTCCACCATCTCATGGTTGCTGCATCCCAGGCTGTCCTTGAGTTCCACGTTCCCCACCATCCCTTCCTTGTTGGTGTGAACAGGGTCCAGCATAGCACCTTTCCTCATTGGCACCTCTATCAATTGGAGAAGGAAGTTATCGTCAAAACATTCCAGGAACTTCCTGGCCTGCCTGTGCTGTGCTGTGTTGTTCCTCCAACAGATATTAGGGTGGTTGAAATCCCCCATGAGGACCAGGGCTTGTGAGCGTGAGGCTCAAATTCCACATTTAGGTGGAATAAGTGAAGTCATCATTGGAACTGGCCAGTAAAGGATAGCAAACATAAAAACTGCAAGCATTATCCTGCACTCCAGTTAACATTGACCATGCAGAGAAGTGGGGCCTATTAACTCAAACTCAATGTCACGCTAATGTCACTACACTACTTTTTGCATATGTGTGGTTCATCCACTTTCTGTTACTGGACATATAGTGGTCAGCATCTAGTATTGTAGAGATGCTCTGCTTGGCTCTCTAACTGTATGAAAGAAAACTGCTTTGCTTTAATGATACTTTTCTACACTTGCGTTCTACACTGTTTCTGTTCTTCTTTCCTTGGGTTCTTTAGTGAAAAAAGGCCATCTGCCCAAGTGATGTACCTGCATCTTCTTTGATGGAAGAAAACTGGTTTTCTTTACAAAAATTATAATTCTGGCAGCTCAGCTCTTTAACGAAAGGAAGAGTACCTCTCTGTAACTGCATTTCCCTGCTAAAGCTTTTCAGAAGGGATTCTCAGTTATGTACTGCTGTATAACTTATCTTAGAGGTTATCTGTTTGCTTTTAGAGCTTTAAAATTTAATGTCTTAAAACCTAGTTTTCCTTATAGGTTTTTTGTAGAATAGTTTTGTGGAAAGATATGGTACAGTTGCATGAGTGTGGGCTATAAATACTCTTTCCTGAATACACAGTAGTACATACAGGTTTTCCAATGGCATGGAAGTAGACATGCACAGACAAATGTACTATGGATTCCTCCACTAACTGGCCTTAGGCAACTAGTCTACCCAGTAGTTGCCACTGGATCCCCTAGTCTCCCAGTTGCTTCACCCACTGACATACACATGCAAATGGGTCTCTTCACTAAGCTGATCCAAGCTTGCAATCTTACTAGTAGCTAACTCTAGTAGACGCCATGGTTTCTCCATGAAATGGTTTGAACCTTCTGGCCTCTCCAGTAACCAACTCTCACACCCCTACAGTCTCTCCAGTATCGAGCCCAGACTTATGGACACTCCGGTACTTAAGTCACAAACCCTTTATCATACAGTAAAACTGTGCAGTAAAATTTCCTGTAAACTATGTGAAATGTCTTGACCTGAAGCAGAAAATTAAGGAAATCTGCATTATCGTAAAATTAAGTAAAAAGTGCTGTTGTCCCCAGAAATGTACTGAGTCCCACTGGAAATATTCTGAACATTTTTAGTTACCTTAGACTGTATACAAAAGAGCACAGGTATCATGTGTCTTTATTTTTCTGCCATATTTTCTCGTTCTCTAGCCTTGGTTTTTTTCAAGATCTATATTTTTTCTCTGTGTTTACTCAGTGTTCAGATTGTTTCACACAAAATTCTCTCCAGGGCATGTGTGGTTTTTGGTTTGGTTTTTTGTTGCGGTTTTTTTTGTGGGTTTTTTTTTTTAATGATGGTGTGCAGAAGTTGTAAACTACTTAATACTGATTGAAGCAAGGTGAAAATTGGATCACTGTCAGTAACCTTGTTAATAACAGGATTTGTTATTACATAAACAAGGATTACAAGAGGAAACAAGGATATATAAAATATAAATATGTGCAAGGATTGCTTAATAAAACAGAACCCCACAATGAGGAATTTGCCATAGATATAGGTAGCACCAACTATGTGCTACTAACATAGATCAGTGTGCATGTGTTCTTTGAAATTAATCCCAATGTGGCACACACACATACAGTTATACAAAAACAAGCAAAGCGCCTCAGACCCCACACAATATACTGTCAAAGTATGACAAGGGAGTATTATGGCCATGTGCTACCTGTATTTGAATGAGAGCTCCCACCAGTTTTTCTCCTTGCAGAGAGCTGAAGGACCAGACAAGCTATTAGGTTTTTTTCACATTTAGACAGAAGCATTCTTTCATAAATGAAACTACAGAAAGATGTCAGTTTCTAAAAGAAACAATATGAATGGCACCCACACAAATTACTCTCTAGCAAAAGAAAGAGAGGCAGATAAATAAAAGACCAGCTTGGCTAAATCATGAGTTCCTCAATGACTAAAGAACCTGAAGACTGACCTGAGAAACAGAGAGTCAGATAGAAGGTGGAAACTACGTACTGGGCAGAACTGGCTGGATAGGCAGGCCTGAAGTGCCCAGGTTCTGCACTTGGGTCACAACAACCCCCTGCAACACTACAGGCTTGGGGAAGAGTGGGTGGAAAGCTTCCTGGTGGAAAAGGACCTAGGGGAACTGGTTGACAGCTGGCTCAATATGAGCCAGCAGTGTGCTCAGTTGGCCAAGAAGGCCACCAGCATCCTGGCTGTACCAGAAATAGTGTGTCCAGCAGGACTAGCAAGGTGATCATCCCCCTGTACTCAGCACTGGTGAGGCTGCACCTTGAATACTATGTGCAGTTTTGGGTCCCTCACCACAAGACATTGGAGCATGTCCAAAGAAGAGCAGGGAAGCTGGTGAGGGGTCAAAGCACAAGTTTTATGAGGAGTGGCTGGGGAAACTGGGGTTGTTTAATCTAGAGAAAAGGAGGCTCAGGGGAGACCTTATCACTCTCTAAAACTACCTGAAAGGAGGTTGCAGCGAGGTGGATGTTGGTCTCTTTTCCCAAGTAACAAGTGACAGGATGAGAGGAAATGGCCTCAAGTTGCACCAAAGGAGCTTTAGATTGGATTTTAGGAAAAAATTCTTCAACAAAAGGTTTTTTAAGCACTGGAACAGGATGCCTAGGGAAGTGGATGAGTCACCATCCCAGCAGGTATTTAAAAGATGTGTAGATGTGGGGCTTAGCAACTTGGTTTACTGGTGGACCCGGCAGTGTTAGTTTTGCGGTTGGACAGTATGATCTTAAAGGTCTTTTCCAATCTAAATGATTCTATGAAATGAAGGGTTCAGATCATCATAAACTACACACCACCCATCTAATAAACAAATTTTCATCAAGTGTAAAGCCTTGCCAAATTCTAAGATTACAAGGGCTGAATAGAAAATTAATAGCATATGCATGTAGAGGTCAAATCCAACACATCAAGGTGCTGAATAATACACAACTAGTCTTTATTTTCTCTGCTTCATTGTCTAAAAAAAAGGCAATGTTATTTCAAAAAAATTATTTCTATTAACATGGATCCCATTTAAAAGTTGGCTTTTTTCTTGAAACTGCATGGGATTAATTAGAATTATAAAATAAACATGAGACTAACATCCTGAGGGAGAATGTTGTTCTTTGTTTTTTAAAAAGTTTTCTGGTTAGTATGATCTGATGTGTTTCACAAACAAATATTTTTATCATAATAAACATTAAAACAGTATGAAACAGAAACCTTTGTTCTGCATGGAGCCTTCTAAATGATTCTGAATGATTGACTGAAAAAACAGTATACTAAATAGTAACTTTAGACAGTCTGTGCAGGAAATGAAAAAAACAATGAGCAGAATTTATAGAAGAAATTACAACTTCTGTCAAAATCTCCCATAGACATCCTACATTCCTGTTAGAAAAAAAAAAAAACAAAAAAACAAAAAAACCTGTATTTTTAAAAGCATATATAGAAGAGAGGACCAGCAAAAAATATGTATGTTTTTGTATGTTTTTAACTATCTAGAACAATTAACTTTCTAGCACTTTGCTTGAGAGATACTACAATCTAGTCTATTAGTAGAAAGATTAATAATAATAAGGATATTTTCCAAAGCATTATTTTTGTGATTTTAAATCTATTTTAAATCTATTTTAAATAGATTACTCCAAAGAATGAATTCATATACTTAATCCAAAACAGATGAATGAGAACAGTTCTGTATAGTTAAAAATCCAGATGTGCACAGATTATTCTTCATTTGTATATTGCATTTGTACAGGAAGACTTACAAATTGACATAGACATGTAAATACTTTCCTATGCCTATGAATCAGGTACACAGATATGTAGACTATCTATCTAAATATTGGCTGCAATAATTAAAATAAGCAATTGCAACTGTAATTGTCTGCATCAGGTGCCTTAAAATGATAGTAAAAGTCAGGCTTTTTCAAGAACAGTGGGGAAAACTGTCTTTAACATTGTTCAGAAGTGTAGAACCTCTGTTACTAGATATCTTTGAGAACAGGATAGAGAAATATTTTTTAAAAATTACTTTTGTACACTTGATTATACCTTAGAATTGAAGAGTGGTTTAAACGGATCTCAGAATATCAACTCTATGCTGTGCTTAATTGTGTAAAATTGGAAACTTTACCCCATTGCACATGTTGGCTTATTTCTTTAAAAAGCAAGAAACAAACTGAGCGTTCTCCAAAACTTGGTAGCTTCTAAATTCCTGACACAAGTTGATGTAGCCTATACCTTAGATCTGCCATTTCAAAAGCATTTCCCGTCTCTTGTATATATGGGTAAGAAGATAAAGCAGCCAACTTTATTCATCAATAACTTCATTTAATCATCTCTCTGCTAATGAAAGGGGGTGCATATGTCAAATACTGCACATCTGTTGTAAAGGGTGCTGAGAACAGAATGTGTTGCAGTCCTTCAAAAATACTGCAAGACTTTCTGAACATAAAGCTCTGCTTTGTAAAACAGCAAACCTGTCACAAATCCACATTTGTATCTTTGTCTCCATTTCATTATCTGTGCATATCAGCAAACTAATAACAAAGGGTTTTGCCAAGAAACCAGCATTTTAATTCTCTACAATGAAAGCATCTTTTGCAGCAGATAGGATTTTCACAGGGAATCTCACTTATCTTTGTAAGAAAACTTCTGATTGCACAATAATGAAAAATGATGTAGAACTGGAAAAACAACATAACCTACCATCGACAGCCATTGAAGAGAGAAACTTGAGATGCCAATCTATATTTGAAAATAAGAGTGTGTCCCTACATAATTATAATTTGTTTTCCTCTGCCATTTTGACATACATAAGTTGAAAATCTTTTGTCTTCTTCTGTCTATGCAACAGACCTATTAAAATGAGATTAGGCTATTAGACTGTTAGCTTTACCATCCTAAAGTTAGAAGCTATAAAAAGAGTTTTACAACAAGAAAAAGGAAACATTCACAAGAAAAGAATCATTACTAAAAAAAATCTTATTTTGTAACAATAAACCACAGTTCTAGAAACCTAGTTTCTGCTGACTGATAAGACACTGTTTTGAACTATGAGCATAGAAATTCTGTAATGTTTTGTGTGTATATTCTATCAGGTATTGAGCACCTAAACCCTTTTCAGGTCATTTGAGTTGGTCTTGTATGCCACCACTTACTGCCCCGAGCACCTGGGAATTATTTCTCTGGCTCCTCATACCTATTGAATGGAATACTGTCAGCTGGATTCTTGCCTAAACTAGGACATTAGCTCCTCTAAAGCTCTAAAGCTCATCTAAATCCAGACAGGGAGTGTGGCCATCTGCTCTCCATCACCCTAATGTGTAGGTGCTTACCTTCTTCACCGGAAGTTCCCTCAGCACATAGCTATGCACATTCAAACATGTTTAGGAGTCTTTGTTCTGCGGACATGACTTTTTCCTCTGTTAGGAACATCTAATACCTATTTCTCAGGTGGCATTGGTAGACAATGTAGTGTTCTTGGCCCTATTTCCAGAGCTAGTTTTACTTTCTGACCATCTAGGGATGGTCTAATGTAAATACTTCCATCAGTGACCTGGATGATGACACATCCGCGTCTACAAAAGGTAGTAAATTAGGGGCTGAGGTCAGGCTGAGAGGACAAGTTTCAACCCAGAGGATACTTAGTAAACTCAAGGAGTGGGCCAAAAGAAGGCTCAGGTAGTTCTGCATCTAAGATGGAGCAACCTCACGCATCGGTACAGGGTGGGAACCAGCTGGCTAGATGGCAGCCCTGTTGAAAAGGACCTGGGATTTACAGCGGATGCCAGGTTGAATATGAGCCAACAGTGCACACTTACTGTGAAAGAGGCAACCGTACATTGTGCTATTTTAGGGGGAGGGTAGCTGCATCTGTATTGATGTGTTCCCCAGTACAAGAAAGAGATTAGCGAACTGGAGCAGAGGGCCCTAGGATGGTTAGTGGATTGGAAAGTATGATTCACAGGGAAAGTCTGGGAGAATAGGGTTTATTTACCCTGAAGAAGAGAAGGTTAGTGGAGGATCTGGTTATATTCTTCAACGACTAAAAGGCCAAGACTCTTCTAAAAAGTGTGTAGTGGGAGAAGGCAATGGTCATAAGTTGCCACAAGGGAAATTTGGATTGGACATAAGGAAAAAATACTCAGAGAAAGTTGTTTAACACTGGAGTGGGTTAGCTAATGGTGGGGGCTGTTGAAATCTCCATCTCTGCAATTCTCAAAGGTGCCTGCCTCTCTTGATTGACTCATGAGAAATTAGGGACTTGTCCTATATCATTCCCCTCCTAAGGTCAGAAGGTTGATTTTAGATTTTATCTATTTGTTAGAGAAGCAGTACCTCAAATGAGTGCTTAAATTGAGCAGAGCATGTTTGGCCTTAGGGGAGTATACCAATAATTTGATTTGAAGAAATTGCTTTTGCTGCCTCTACACTTCATTTTCTGTGCACTAGGTTTTCTGTAATTTTGTGATGGTAGTTCTTTACTGTTTGCTAGGAATACTTCCGTGAGAAACAGCATGAGTAGACAAAATTAGCATTATTTTTTCTATTTGCTTCTGAGAGTGATTCATAAATAATCTTACAAGGCTTTGTATCTTTAATGATTTTGCCCATATTTTTTTAAGTATTTATGGAGTTTTTTTCAAATAAGTAGTTCTGTTGAAAACCCATTTGTTATTATGCACAAAGAACAAGGCATGTATTCTTATTTTATATTAAAGAAAACAATAAAATGTAATAAACAGCTGCTGTCCCTGCAGATAGGCAGTCTTACTGGGTATTAAAGCTGAAGTACCAAGAAAACAAACATAATTCAGATCCAAGTTCTACAGTGCTCTGAGTGTACACATTATATTGTTTACTTGCCATGTGTTTTATTTTTTATTTTGCTTTCCATGGAAGTTTTTCTGATTAGTGTGTTATGTCCCATGAATGGCTTAAGCATATTATGTGAAGTTACTGTTTTTCCAGTCTCCAGAAACTGTCTCTTCAGGTTGTATCATCGTAAAGTTACATGTGTTAATTCCTTCTTTTCAGTCTGTGGTTTGTAAGAAATTTTCACAGCCATTTTCATTGCTGGTTTTCTACTGTCTGGCTGTGTTTGTCTCTTTGCTGAATTTAGCTCTTCATGTTAATATGCAGAAAAAAGCTCAAAATCGAAGCAGGGGGACACCACTAATAAAACAATCTTCCAGTTTTGAACCACTACCATAAAAAAGCATCAGTTAAAAGCATGAATTAGGCATTGTAACTATTTGCTTCTTCTTAACAAACTATCACATACACAACTTGATTGAATCTTAGCAAAAGTTAATCATTACCAATAAGACAATTATTGTCATTATGGGAAAGTTGTTTTTTCTTGCAATTATACCCATCACTTATAGTGCACAAAGAAGGAAAAAAAAAATAAAAACAAAATACAATAAAGAAAAGGACAGCTATGTAAAGATTAGCTATTAGTAATTATATCAATATTAAAATGATCAGCTAGAATGCTTTTAGTATGCTGATGGTCCTTATGTGATTTCTTCTAATTAAAAAGTGTGATTCTATTCAAAAGGTGAATCAGTCCCTCCAGATAATCCTGAATAACAATTAAATTATTTTGGTTGAAAACAATTAAGTGGAAAATTAAGTAGCTATGGTAGGAAGGAACTATTTCCAAATTTCCTGTTTGGGGTCCAGGTATTTTTTTTACTGATTTCTGAAAGATCAGGTAGTCAATGACAGCAGAAACCTTTTCCTCCAGACTCATTGCATGGAAGAAGTTCGAGAATGTCCACATACAGGAGGAAAAGATGAATCATACATCCTGTTGTTGTAATTTCTTGATTTAAACTCATGCTAAGTACTGTTAGAAGAACAGTCATACTGGGTCAGATGAAAGGTCCATCTGGTTCACTATTTCTTCTCCAACGATGGCCAATAAATGTTGCTTGGAAAAGAGAATAATATCAAACATATATTTCTGTTTTATAAAGTAGCACATTGATCATTCAAGCTAAGGTAAAATACAGCAGCTTTCTTGTTAATATAAAGAATATTCAATAGGCAATGAAATACTGCTCACCTACAACATTTTTCTGCACAATGATTATTCATTTGCTCAGTAAGACAGCAGTATGATTCTTAATTATCATATAACATGCTTTTGAATAGCAATATATTTTTTGGAAGTGAGCGTTATTTTCTATGTCATAATGAATTTAATACATTTATTGGAAATCATTCTTAAGGGAGAATTTTCTTTTACTATAGATATGTCTCATAATATGATACATTTTATCATAGTATATGATTTATATTATATGACTTGGAAAACTCCTAATATAAAAGGGCAAAAGATTTTTTCAGCTTTGTTGGATAGTGCAACTGTCAGGCCCAGAATTTACAGTGGAGACCTGAGATTGTTCTGTAGCAAGGAACACCAATACAGAATCATAGAATCACAGAATGTTAG
>NW_010128812.1:0-3298 GCF_000699245.1 Pterocles gutturalis | reverse complement strand
GCCCCCACCCAACGCCAGCACACTTTCCCACTGCCCTAGATTCCAGCCGGCTGCTCTGCGGCGCGGTTCGCTCGGTCAGCGCGCCATCCAGCAGTCGGATCCGATGCGTGGAGCGTGCGTGTATCCCTAGAAAATTCTCTTTGTCTCTCTCTCTCTCTCTCTCCCAGACCCATTTTCTCCTCCCACCTCTAGTTCAAACCGCACAAAGTCGATCCTGTTCTGCACTTTTCCCTGGTGTAAAAATTCAGATGGATTCTCATTAACACTTTATAACAATCTGACACCGACGGCAATTTCTCTCTCTCCCTTTAAGGTCCATCTCAAGGTGGTAGTGTGGTGTAAGGACGTCGGTTTTCAGGCATCACTGGACTGGGTGGCTTCAGCTGCGAGATTTACGCGCAGCAAGCAGACAGCAGGATCTGACCCCCTCGCTGCTTCTCGGATGCTGTACATCCACCTCCACATGGTGGGTGGGGGAGCTGCAATCATCAGACTTCCTCAATGAAAAAGGCTTCCTTGGACTATTTTTAAATGCTGAAAGCGTTAGAGCATGTTTGGAGCTACACAAAGAGCCCAATCACCTGGGGTTAGTGGGGCCTCTTGTTATTTGACTTCACCTTGCCAAGAAAGAGCAATTTCTGTTAAGCTCCTCTCTCCCATAATCTCATTCCTGTTGACAACGGGCTAGTTAGAGCAGGCTGGGAGATGCTTCATCAAAGAATATCTCTGGGTACAGGTGACAATAATGGATGCTACTATTGATGAGGAGAGCAAGAATACTCTTACAGGGAAGGCACCCACCGGGAGCAGGAAGCCAAACTGACCTTCTCCCCACGCCTGCACACAAAGAACCGCCACCATGTCTCCACTAACTACAAGATCCAGCCCTAAACGTGCCCCGCTCAGAGTCCAGCAGCCTCTCCCGGGCTCCACTGACAGCAGCCCAGTTCGTCAGTGGGAGCAGATTTCACACTGGCAGAAAAGGCAGACAGGCGTCTCCATCAGGCTGATCTGCACCCACCTCGGGTGGTTTCTAGGGAAGAATCCGGCCGTCTCTCTCGGTGGCTGAGGACTTCTGCCCCTTTCTGAGTTCACAGTCCGAACGGCCAAAGCACGACACTTTTAGACGCTCTCCACTCCTTCCAGCATCTCTCCCATCTCAACCCACACCCTTGGGTCGCAAGAACCTTCTCCTCCCTTGGTGCCCCACCATCTCCTCAAAAAATCACCTGCAAACCACTTCAGTGCTTTGTCCTTACACCCTGGCCAATTCATCTGCGTAGCTCTGAGAAACAACGTGCCGTCCCGGAAAGGGTGTTGCAGGGAAGACGCCCACAACAGGAGCTGGCAGGAGGAACGCAAGGGCCACCAGGCACCCCCCGCGCCGGCCCAGCCCGCCTCCAGACCCAGGGAGCAGCACCGTGCACCCCACGGCACACCCCAGGAGGTTCAGCCACCTGTGCGCTGCACGGTTGGACTTCACGCTCTCGCCACGTGCAGAAGAAGCGGGGAGGGATCTGCAGGAGCCGCGCCACGGGCAGAGACATCCCTGCTCCTCACCGCAACGTGCATGGAGGTCATGGCTCCACTTCCAGCCAGGGAAGGGAAGTCATTGCCAGCCATGGCCAAGGGCAGAGTAGAACAGGTCATAAATGTCACTCAAAGGGATTGCCATGACTTTATCACCTCACCCTTCTTCCTCCTTCACGCCAATTTGCAAAGCAGTCCTTGGCACACCCCACCAACCACCCGGCTCTCCACCGCGGACCCTGGGGCATCACAGCAGCGGAGCAGCTCTCAGCGCCTGTCCGGCCAATTCCCGCAGTGTCCCCTTCAGAGTCCGTGATCCCGTCCCAGCGAGCCCCCCATCCCACCCAGCTAGCAGTCGCGCCGCTGAAGAAGCGCTGCTCGAATTCAGCGCACAAACCGGCACCGCCGCAAACTCGAGCGAGGTTTCCAGCGTGCGATTGGCTCCGTGAGGGCACGTTAACAGTTCCCGGGGAAAACAGGGAGCTGCCAAGCACAGGTTGAGCTCCTGCAGCATCTCTCCTTCAAAGTGGAGCCACCCCCTCCGCCACAATTAAACCTCTTTGCAAATCACACCTACAACCATTCCAATAAAAATATATGGGGCTTGAGCCTTATTTATACTCAATAATACACTCATCCGACAAAGTAACGGGCAGTCTTACAGCAGGTGGAAATCCCATTGCCAGAGGCACGTAAAAGGACCCTCGTGCCCAGGTCCGGGGCTCTTACATCCACACTTCTCAGTAAAGTACACTTTCAAAGACGGTGGATATTCTTTTAAAATAACATGAAGGTGTGGTTTGTCAGTTTAGAAAATATTAAGTTAAAGAAAAAGCTCAACCCTGTTAACAATGAAAGCCCTGAAATAATGCCCCCCAGGGTGCCCTGCACCCAGCTCCATCTGAGAGCAGACCCTTCTAATCCAGCCTTCCACCCAAAAACAAGACCCAGGAGACATTCCTACAGGCCTTTCAAAAGAATAAGCGTGGGCCACAATCTGCTGGAAAAAAAAAAGAGCTGTGGCTGCGGGGACTCTGCTGAAGCAACCTCGGTTTCCACCAGCACAGGATCTGGCCCGCCTGCCCCTACCAAGGGGCACAGCGTATGCCGACCGACCCACTCACCGATGGAGCGCTGCCGAGGCCACCTCACCCCCCGGGGGCTCTGGCCCACTGACATTTCCCAGTTTCCCAGCGGTGGGAAAGCCCTCACTCAGACACACAAAAAAATGGTGGAAAAAAATCCAGGTCTCCACGTTTCTCTCCATCACTCTGGCCACAACGGGCAGCATGCCGCTGTGTACCCAACACATCGAAACACACCCCCTTCTCGGGAGGCTGGAGCAGCGGTGAGATCCAGGAGGAAAATAGCCCGGGCACCTCCCGCATTGTCTAACATTTCCCCTCGATTCCGCCTGCTGAATCCTTTCTCTTTTCCAACTTTATTAAACAAAGGGGGCCTGATTCTCCACGGCCTTGCACTTGCCAGCGCAGAGTTGATGCAAAGCCTGCGCTCGGCTCGCGGCGGTGTAACAGCGTCACAGGGAGGATCAGGCCCAGGCGGGATTTTCTCAGCCATCCCTTCACCCCCTTCTCCAGTCCCTGTCTCCCCAAGTCCCCAGCACAGGGGCCACGATCGTAGCGGGGGGAAGCCAGACCAAGAGCCATTCCCTCCGCTGCAGACGCCCTGAGTTTCGGGGGAGGTCAGCACCCCCCGCGCTCCTGCCCACTCTCCATCCCAGCACGGGGACCAGCCCCTCGTCTGCTCC
>NW_010128811.1:0-5676 GCF_000699245.1 Pterocles gutturalis | reverse complement strand
ACCTGGGCCACTGCCTCACCACCTTCATCACGACAGGAAATATCATATATAATCTAAATCTCCCCTCTTTCAGTCTGAAACCATTACCCCTCAGCCTATCACTGCACTCCCTGACAAAGAGATCTTCCCCATCTCTCCTGCAGCCCCCTTTCAGCACTGGAAGGCTGCCATAAGGTCCTCCCAGAGCCTTCTCTTCTCCAGGCTGAACAACCCCAACTCTCTCAGCCTGTCATCATATGGGAGGTGCTCCAGCCCTCTGACCATCTTTGTGGCCTCCTCTGGACTCACTCCAACAGGTCCGTGTCCTTCCTGTGCTGAGAACCCCAGAGCTGGATGCAGCACTACAGGTGGGGTCTCACGAGAGCAGAGTAGAGGGGGAGGATCTCCTCCCTTGACCTCCTGGTCACACTTCTTTTGATGCAGCCCAGGACACGGTTGGTTTCTGGGCTGCCAGTGAACACTGCCGGCTCATGTTGAGCTTCTCATCAACCAACACCCCCAAGTCTTTCTCCTCAGGGCTGCTCTCAATTCCTTCTCCTCCCAGCCTGTATTTGTGCTTGGGATTGGCCTGACCCATGTGCAGGACCTTGCGCTTGGCCTTGTTGAACTCCATGAGGTTGGCATGGTGCCACCTCTCCAGCCTGTCCAGGTTCCTCTGGATGGCATCCCTTCCCTCCAGCGTGTCGACCGCAACACACAGCTTGGTGTCATCAGCAAACTTGCTGAGGGTGCACTCATTCACCCTGTGTCCCAATACCAACCCCTCAGGAACACTGCTCATCACTGGTCTCCCTTTGGACATTGGAGCCGTTGACCACAACTCTTTGAGTGTGACCATCCAGCCAGTTCCTTATCCACTGAGTAGTCCACCAATCCATGTCTTTCCATTTTAGAGACAAGGATGTCATATGAGACAGTGTCAAGTGCTTTGTAGAAGTTCAGGTAGATGATGTCTGTTGCTCTTCCCTTTCCATTAATATTGTAATTGTGTCATAGAAAGCCACCAAATTTGTCAGGCATGATTTGCCCTTAGTGAAGCCATGTTGGCGGTTACCAGTCACCTCTCTGTTTTCCATGTGCCTTAACATAGTTGCTAGGAGAATCTGCTCCATGGTCTTGCCGTGAACAGAGGAGAGACTGACCGGCCTGTAGTTCCCCAGGTCTTCCGTTTTTCCCTTTTTAAAAATGGGGGTTATGTTTCTCCTCTTCCAGTCAGAGGGAAATTATCTAGTCTGCCATGACTTCTCAAATGTGATGGATAGTGGCTTGGCAACTTCATCTGCCAGTTCCCTCAGAACCCACAGTTGCATCTCATCAGGTCCCATGGACTTGTGCACCTTCAGGTTCCCTAGATGGTCTCAAACCTGATCTTCTCCTATGTTGGGCATTACTTCATTCTCCCAGTCTCTAACTTTGGATTCTGTGAGATGAGCAGCACGGCAAGAGCATTTGCTGGTGAAGACGAAGACAAAAAAGTTGTAGAGTACCTCAGCCTTCTCCATGTTGGTTCTAGCCAGGTCTCCTGTTTTGTTCATCAGGGAGGTACTGTTTCTTTCATCTTCCTTTGTTGTCCTATGTACCTGAAGAAACCCTTCTTGTTATTTTTTCTGTCCCTAGCCAAGGCCCTTCACTCCCGGGCCATATCCCTGTAATCTCCCCTGGATATGTATCCCTGGCTCCACTGTCTATGCATTTTGGGTTTGTGTGTGATATGACAGCCCAGAAAGCTCAGGAGAACTACACTTTCACTAAGAAAGCCCAAAGCCAGATTTGGGCAAAACATAAAAATGTCATTTCACTTCAGTCTCCGACAGCCTTTGGTGTCCATGTCGCTCTTCTCCTCCAGGAGTCTGCACAAGTTCCCTTTTTTGAAGAACTAGAGCAGCCTGGGGACAATGGGGTACACCGAGATAAAAGCACAAGTGTATTTTCTTATTAATTTAATTTAATTGATTTTTTTTTTTAAATCAGTACATTTTATGGCTATGGTGATTTATGGTCTTTTCCTGTCAGTAAACTACAGCACGGAGCTTGCAAAAATCCCAGCCTCTTAGGACATGCTTTATTTAATCCTGGCACCCAAGATATGTAGTTTGATGCGTTATCTGAATCTCTTGCCATGCTGAGAAGAGCACCTAAGCATTGATGTGCTTGTTGTTTTGTTTCCTGCTGGCTGGTAGATCTGGCAAAAAATCCGACTTCATTCCTTGTCCCCACAATGACAGCATTGTACAACACCACAGATCAGCATCATCTGATGCATGGTGCCTCATGGTACCAGAGACTAAATCGAATGGCTACTGAGGAGTATCACAGCCTTCAAAAGTGATGTGGCTGAACCTAGAATTTGTTTTGTTTTGATAGCTGGTGTTTAAACCAGGCTCCCTAGTATTTATCTGTTAAAAAGGTCTTCTGACATGGTTATTAAATTACCACCTTAGTTGAAGGGTAAACCCAAGGACCATGAGTATAACATCAATCCTAGGAAGTCATTCCTTGGCTTATAGCTGCTGATGCTGCCCCGTCACTGGGTACTTGGTTGCTTTTACCCAGGCTGTGCATCCTCCCCGTGACAGATTTTATCAGCACGAGAGCCACTGCCTGGGGAACAGGAGCTCAGGGAAGACAACTGCAGACATGGTTTTATTGGTAGAGTGTTCCTCTGGCAACTATATATTTGCTGAGGATTTGTGTCAGCTCAGGAAGAGAATTTATGTGTGCAACAGAAAGGCTGGATATTGGTGGCTGATTTTGTAGTTTCAGTGCATCCACCTAACATACAAACCTGTGATTACAAAAGGCAATGTAAATACAGTGGTGTAAATCACACTTTAAAGAATTCTCTGCTTTTGCCTGTAACTCTTCCTGCCAATGCTACACGGGAGCATCACCGCCTGAATCCTCATGTTGTGATATTTTGCCAGTAAACAGAGATGTAATGTTATGCAACTTCATTACGCAGTGACACAAATACCATGGAGCTGAAGCACTACTTTCAATAAAAATTGCTTCCACCAGTAAAAATCATGCTTAAATCAAGACAAACACAGGTTTTTGGTAGTCAGGTGGCTTCATGTCACCAACTGTTCTGAATCAGCATGTCTGGAAATGGAGCAGAATGAATCCTCCTATCTTCAGATACAAACTGCTACGGTTTAGACAAGTATAGTTAGTGTATACCTCAGGAGATGTGCCTAAAAGTAGGACCTCATAGAGTGATACGGAAACAGCAGATCCACGTGTCAGCAGCCTGTTATGCCTTTTCTCTGCACTGTGGCTTTAATGTGTAGTGAAGTGAGGTAAATGTGGGACGGAGTACAACCATCACGGCAGTCCTGCCAGCAGTACTTCTGATGTGTCTCCACTAGTGTTTCAGTTCTGATCAGAAGTGTGTTTTTGTTGCAAATCTCTTGATCTTCTCTATTGCCTGCATTTCATTTCGCATCAGGGGCTGATTTTGGAGCACAGGGGCTAGATTCTGTTGAGGGAAAAGAAACTGGAAAATGTTCTCCAGAAGCACACCTAACGTGCTCAGATCTCAACAGGCTTTCAGTCCAGGGGATCCAAATGAAGGTGGGTTGAATTGAAAAAGAACTGGAATATGCATAGTGTTCATGTCAGATCCTCAGCATCAACTCTGTGTGTAGAGCATCTGCTCTACAGATTCTTGGTCTACTTGACCTTACCATGCAGATGTAACCTTGCCTGATTTTTAAGAGAAGATGAGAGGACCTACTCAAAGTAATGCTCCTAATTTTTGCTTTAATCTTCCCCATGTATGAAATGGACTGAGTGGAGCTTTTGCTCCTCCACAGACTGTTACCATGAGGGAATTGGTGCTTACATGGTACCACTGCAAGTGACGCAGCATTGCTGTAAAATGTATTGACAACGGTGAGGAAAAGATGTTATCTTATTCTGTAGCTTCTAAAATATTTAATAACTTACATAACTGGAAAACACTTCAATTGTTGCTGAAAATCCAGCCACTTCTAGGCTGGAATGTGTCAGCTGAGTCAGCACACGAAATTACAATAGAACTCTAGGAAGAGGAGGAAAAAAGGGGAATTGCATGAAGAATCCCATGTCCTAAGTAAAAATCACCATATTGCAGCCCAGATTGGATTTGGACTAGCATTTGCCTCTCTTTTATGATAAGATAAGCGTGATTTTTAAGTACTCAGGATCCTCCCAGCTACATTTAATTTGGAAATATAGTCTGGAAATGCTTTAGATCAGTAAACTGAGGCAGGGGCAGAACTCCTAGAGAAAAATGGTTTCTACAGTAGAGCAAAAAGAGTACTCATAGCATCCTTGATATTTTTCCTGTCTGCATTTCTAAAACAAAAGGCATTTAAGATAGTGGTTAATGTACGGAATTACATTGTTAAGTAAATGAGAAACAGTCTTTGGAGAAAGTGGGATGTTAATTAGTTACAGAAAAATATGCTGCATTTTCAACCGTTCATACTAGAACTTTTTTTTTTCTTGAGCAGAAGCAATCAGGAAGCATAACTCTTTCAGTATCACCACTGATTCAGATTTGATTTAACTAGGAAGGAAAAGTCTGTAGTAAAAAAACAAACAAACAAAAAAAAAAGAAACAAAAAACCCCACAAAACCTCTTTCCTTCCTGGATCAGGAAATGTAAAAATAGGAATAGTCTACTTCCAAAGACTGCTAAAAGAGGTGAAAATATTTAATTTCCTTGCCAAAAAAAAAGTCTTTGCCTTGGTTTTGAAAAGGCAAGTATAATGACCTAACTGGTTTCAGATATGACAGTGCAGCATATTAAAAAATCTCCTCCTGAAGTGACACGGAAAGCACTAAAGCACACAGAGATCATAACTGCCTTGAGTTTCAAGACTGCTATCGCAAGCTTCAAAACAGCACCAATCAGACCAGTTAGTCTGTGAACTATGAACCACTATTGAGCCATAAAATGTAAGAATACAGGCAATGGAATATTTGCTGTCTTCTGACTGTTGGAATGCAGCGAGCAGTATCAGTGCTCCAGTTAAAATCTCCAGTTAAAATGGCTGTGATTATGACATGTAATGTATTTTTTTCTAAAATCACAGCATTTTATTAACTTGATGTCAGGTGCTATACTTACTGAGCTCCTAACTGACAAATGCTAGCAGTATATAAAATGTTCCAGAGAGTCACCACTTTTTTTTTTCTTTCTTTTTTTTTTTTTTTTTTTTTTTTTTTTTCCTGGAAGACTATTAGGCTTGTTAATTACAAAAGGTTGAGAACCACTTTTCTTATGGTCCAGGTCTGGGTTTGGATATTGATTCTCAGTTAGAAACTTCCTGTCCCTTCTCTCTGTTTCTCTTAGTCAGCTTAAAGCCACAGTTTGAAAAATTGATGCCTTAGTTTTTCATGTGATGAAGAGAAGCTTCCCATGCAGAAGACTCACTAATACAAATAGGTAAGCCTCGAATACGGCACAGCTCAAACCCCAGGTATCTTGAAGTGGCAGCTTCAGAGTCTAAAAATCTCCTTCTGCTGGAGTCATGAGAATCGCTGTGTTTGGACAACGATTCCCATTTCTCAAGATAAGGAGACAGGAGAGGGGTTTGGAATTTTTTAGGTCTGATGTGTGGCCAGCAACTTAACACATTTGGTGGGACTTGAATCATCGCATCATAGAATCATGGAATCATTAAGGTT
>NW_010128810.1:13921-15351 GCF_000699245.1 Pterocles gutturalis | reverse complement strand
TCTTGGGTTTTTTGTTTTTGTTTTTTTTTGGTTGGTTTTCTTTTTGGACTGTCTGCATCTTTTATAATAGTTCGTCTTTTATGAGAGAAGTGGGGAAAGAAAGTGAGGTAGAGTGATATTCCCTTTGTGGGTCACTCTCATGGCAATAAGCCCCACACAGCCCCCAGCTCACCCCCTCTAGATGGTTAAAAGGTTAAAATTGAGAAAACTTGTGGGTTGATATAACGACAGTTTAATAATTTATTTTTAAAGGGGGAAAAAAAAAAAAGAGAGGAAAATAAAACCCAAGAAAAACAAGTAATGCAAAAGAAAACAATTGCTCACCATGCCAACCAGTCCCTGAGCTGCTGCCAACCTCCGCCCCCACCAGTTTTATTTTTGAGCACGATGTCATACGGTATGGGATATCCCGCAGGTCAGTTGGGGTCACTTGTCCCAGCTGTGTCCCCTCCCAGCTTCTTGGGCAGCCCCAGCCTCACTGACAGGGCAGAGACGCAGACAAGGCTGGATGCTGCTCGGCAGGAGCTGAAGCACCCCTGCAGTTATCAGCACCGGTTTCATCACAAACCCAAAAGATAGCCCCATACAAGCTGCTATGAAGAAATTTAACTCTATCCCAGCCAAAACCAATACAGTTGCAGATTTTTCTTCACTGAGGATAAATCTGTTCTTACTTTTGATCCTGCAGGGATGTTAAGAACAGCATGCACTTCTCCCGCCTACAGCACAGCTTTAAGCTGGTGTCAGGCAATAAAGGATAATGCTGTTTGCTGTCTTGATTACAGATTCAGAGCTAGCAAAAACATTCTTTTGGCTAACTGTCCTGGGTTCTTTATAAGGAGTAGTCGGCAGAGAGAAAGAAGAATAAAACCTGGGGAGAGATAAATGAGGCATGAAAGGGTGGCAGAAGAAACAGAGTATTCCAGGTATTGGAAAAGAAACGCCATCTTTGGCCATCAGTCTGTCTGAATCTGATTTAGGCTCCCTCAGGATCTCTGAAGCCGAGGGCATCTCCCAGAACCAGAGCCCGGCAGTGTGGGGAGGATGGGAGGCTCCAGGTGCAGCTGCTGTCCCTTCTCTGGGGCTGGCGCCATTTCCGTCTCTCACAGCCTGGTCTCCTCATGGTGGCCCTCAGCACTCTGAGGTAGTTCCAGCAGGCCGTTTGTTCACTACATAGATTGGACACATTTTTTGTTCATTAATATAATCTCAGGCCTTCTTTCAGATACACTTTTTGTATATTCAGCTTTTACCACCTAAATAACCGCTTTATGCACCGAACTGATAGGGAGCTTTGTTACTTGGGCAACTGTAACCGAACAGCGGTTTCGTGACAGGATTTCTCCATCATGAAGTTAATCAGTGAAGGCACGGGGCTTGTACTCAGGTCTACGGACAGTATTAGGCCTTTATTTGCATTGTGCCGCATT
>NW_010128810.1:0-13890 GCF_000699245.1 Pterocles gutturalis | reverse complement strand
CGAGAAATATATTTTTAGTTGGGATCAAGACCTAAAAATGTGTCTGGTTGCTTTCCAAAGTCTGAAATGTTGAGTTTGGTTTTTAATCTCATGGTGCAGAGTGGCAGGAACAAAGAGGACAGGCATGGCACACCACAGGACGCCTTTACACAGCTTGTAACTGCATAAAATGCACCAGGTCACAAGGTTCAGTTTAAAAGCTGTATTTTCTAAGCCTTTAATTTCCTCACAGCAGTATATTTCTCAGATAAATGCTTTTCTGCCCACAGAAGATGCAATTAGACCCAGTATTCAACAGGAGCCAGGAACAGCAAGAATTGCAGTGACCATCACCGGGTTTTGCCTTCTAATTACACGCTCACTCTTCCCAGCTCCACCCAGCACGTGCGGCGGCGAAGCCAACCATACCTAAAGCTGTGCAAGTACCACATCGGGGCTGCCAAAGATGATTTTGCAGATCTCTGTAATTGGACAGGCTCATGGTTTGTTGAGGCACTGAATTTGTGTAAATTACACAGTGGGCTGGGTTAGGGATGGGACAGAAGTCTGCTATCCCAGAAGGAGCTATCTATGGAAGGGCTTGTGCCCATGGTGGACACACATGAGGTCCATGCAATACCCATCCTTGAGGTTTCTTGTATATCCAGAGTTTGAGCAGCCATTGTCTGACTGCCTAAGCAATCCAGGACCATGCTTCCTTCAAAAGGCACAGACCTTTTTCCCTCCCACCTTTCATTTTTACTGCTGAGCGATCATAAGGCGATACAATGGGTCAGGTCAAACTGACCGATATTTCTTTTTTTTTTTTGAATTTTCAGTTCCATGACTCACTGCAAGCAACAGGTACTACCAAAACAAAGGGGAACCACACAACAGCAGGATCATTTTATTCCTGAAATATCCATATAATAACCAGGTACGCCATAGTATTTCTGCCTTTGGAGTTCAAACACTGTTTCTAATAAAACAAAAAATAATAAAAATACCTAGAAGGCTGTGGGTATAGGTAACAAGCATCACCAGAAATTACTAGCAGTGGTCACACTTATGATGTTCCACACCAAAGCATAATCCTTAACTGTGTGTGCTAAAGGAGAGCAGATAATTTGTAGACCTTATCAAGTCTTGCTTGCCATTGCTTTTTCAAAAGCATGGGACCGATTTAATATTTTAAAAAATTATTGTTTAAACACAAAAAATTGGTGGAATTGGAGGGCGAGATTTCACAGATGTCCACTCACAACTTACAACCTGAGATCCCAACTTATGAAAGTCCTTTTAGAGGATTGTCTAAACCTTTTGGCACCAAAGCTTCTTTGAAAATATGACCCTGATTCCTAAATCATGTCAAAAATGGAGCATTAGTGTCTATCGGTTTTGAATCCGATACAGGAACAAAAGGGAAGCGGTGTATCTCCTGCCCAGCTTCTTCAACCTGCTTTTTGTGCTCTGATGGCCGAACAAGCACATGGATAGTTGCTTTGCCCTGAGGTTTCAGCTCACAGAGGCTGCATCCCAGAAACAAATGTTGCTGCCTCCCGTATCTGCACGAGCATGCTTTTGTCAACTGGTTAAAGGCCGTTGAGGCTTTCTAGTTGAAGAGCTAACCAATTACTTTCCCTGTCTTTGAATTAGTCCATTAGAATATAAGAGTGTCATTTTGAAAGAAATGAATCTTCTAGAGGTGAAGGGGGACTCAGACGAGGCTTTCTAGTTGAAGAGCTAACCAATTTCTTTCCCTGTCTTTGAATTAGCCCATTAGAATATAAGAGTGTCATTTGGAAAGAAATTAATCTTCTAGAGGTGAAGGGGGACTCAGATGGCATTATGGTGCCCAAATCCAGCATGACGATATCCAAAACTGCCATTCAGTTATCATGTAACCTGGGAACTTCGACATGCTTTTTGCTTTTAAACACGCCAGAAACAAAGCACAGTTTGTGTAAGCCAGGCAATAACATCAGTTAAAGTTTCAACACATGCCTGAAGTGTGGGAGATCCCATGCTTGTTACTGTGATGGAAGGCAACACATGCCTGAAGTGTGGGAGATCCCAGGCCTGTTACTGTGATGGAAGAGGTTCAGCCCCTCCTGATGTGAGGTGCCCCACCAGCCTTCAGGCTGGGGTAGGTGTGGGGAGGGAGTGAGCAACGAGGCAGGAGACAGGGATGGATGATGGTGAAGCACTGTGTGATCTCCTGTGAAGGTTGCCGAGTGAGCAACGAGGCAGGAGACAGGGATGATGGTGAAGCACTGCGCGATCTCCTGTGAAGGTTGCAACTGTAAAGAAATAAATGCAATAGCCACTGACCAGAGTCAGTCTGTCTGGAGATACAATATGGGCTCCCTAAACTCCTGCATTTTACTCAGAGGCTATACACAGTTTCATTTTTTTTTTCACTTCTGCTATACGCAGTTCCTAAGGCTAAACCCAGCTGCTTGAATACCACTCCAGGCTCAGGCACTAAGAAATACAGCAA
Organism: Pterocles gutturalis; assembly: GCF_000699245.1. NCBI lineage: Eukaryota > Metazoa > Chordata > Aves > Pterocliformes > Pteroclidae > Pterocles > Pterocles gutturalis. The sequence continues at coordinate 11,411 of NW_010128810.1, read as the reverse complement.
CCCTTGCTGATGGGATGGGCATTTGAATTTGTATATCGAGACAGCTGATTCTTTGCATGCTACTGCGCAGCCCTAAAGCTGTCAGGAATTGAAAAGAGAGTGCCATAAATAGTTGCAGTGCAAGGCAGCAGAACGCAAACACTTCTCAAAGGAAGTAAAAAGCTTTACGTAATAAGCAAAAGTCCATTATTACTCACTGCATTTTTTTTTCTACTCCATCACTTTTTAGTTAGTCAGCTGTTTGCAGTAAGCGGTGCAGGTAAGGATAGTACCTATGATGTCTAAACAAACAGATGACTTTACAGACTATAATCTACCTTTGTATTGTCTGAAGTTACTACACATTTGCAACAGTAGAACTAAAATGAACTACCGGGTTTGCACTCTCCCCAGGGCAAGGAAACTGCATGGGCGCGGTCCCAGCTAAACCCAGCCATGTCCCCGCAGTGCTGGCTGCTGGAGGAAGAGAGCCTGAGGCAGGGACACCGGCTGTGTGCCCTCTGCATGAGCAGCAGTGGTCTTGAGAGAGCTGCTAGAGATCAAGGTAATCTTAACAGAAATCTGTATCCCGTTTCAAGCACGAGCAGACATTTTAGTTCTGTAATCTTGCAGTTACACTCCCGTAACTGGATTGCCCGGTTTACAGCTGCCATCAAAGCCTTCTTAAAAAAATAATCCAAGGAAACCACAAAAAAGAGATGACAGAAAAAAAATTACTTTGGTGTGTTTTGGGGAGAAGAGATAACTCATCTTGTCCCTGCTAGTAGAGACATTCTTAAGGATACTTGACTATGTACAAAATCTATTCACTAACAGTGTCTGAGGCATGATTCTTCACTCTCATCATGTCTCGTGGCTATAGTTCCATTGATTTTGGTAAACTGCTCCTAAACAGCATGAGTGAAGATCAGTATTTAATCCTGATGGGCTGTGCACTGATAGGTATGCTCACATAAGAGATTATTGAATGCAGTAGGGATGGGATAAGGCCACTTCATCAGCTCTGGCTCTTAAATGACAATGTTAAGATAAGAAGTGGCATCATCTTAGTGTAATTCCTGTGTGCTTCTGGTGAAATCATCCATTTTCTCTCGTCCTTTTATAGGCAATTTAGTTCCTCCGGGCTTGGTGCCCTCTGGTGGTAAAAGCGTTTTCTCCAGTGAAACTCGATCTGCTGACAGCTCATGCTTCATTTGTTTCTTACCTATCTATAGCTGTTGATTATCCCAGAATGATAAATAGATAAAATAAAGTCGAATTTTATTATTTCTTTAAACACAGAGGCTTGTGGTGTGGGTAAATGAGGCTGATGTGTGGAAGCCAGAGCACTGAAATGATGCAGGGAGCTCAATAGCTCTAGCAAAAATATTACAAAATTTGGTTCAGTTCAGTGTGCATTAATCAGCTGAGACAGTAAAGCAGAATTGAATGATAAAGGTACCATAAAATTACAAGAGAACAAGAACCTGCACTTATGTCATCACAAATAAATTTGTGCTAACCACAATTTTTGTACACACCTTTTAATGACTTGTGCATCTCTCAGGCACATTTTTACCTGTCCTTGTTTACATATTTTATTACAAAGTGAATAAAAACATATAAAGAGATTAATAAAAACATATAAATAGATTAGCAGCTTTGTCAAAAATTCTAAAAAAATATAAGCCCTTCAATATGCATATTAATAAGGCAAGGTATTAGAGCACAAGTCATTTTGTGTGAGATATTCAAGCACAACTTATTTAGCTGGCAGGCTGGTGAGAGTAATAAAAATAATGGTACAAGTGATGGTTTAATCCTATGGGCAGTATTGAATGAATGTATTCCTCTCTGCTGTTTATAAAATTCTCCAAGAATAGCTGTAGTTATAATGTGGGCTTTAAGGAGATGTTTCACATTTGCTGCTATATATTATTGTTAAATTCTGCATATCTGGTAGACCTACACCTAGTTTTCAAAGCTTCCATTCAATGCAGTGCACAAATACAGCACCCATATAAACAACTTAAACAAAGGAAGCATCTTTCTATGTTGGCTTCTCTGACATCAAAGGATCAATCTACATCATCTCTTTTCAGCCCTTCTTCTTGGGTAGTCTCTGCAGCCTATCTCCAATGGCTTGGAGGAAGTTTTCCGTCCTTCAGAAGCTTGTGCAGCTCCCTTCTTCTTGGGTAGTCTCTGCAGCCTAGCTCCAATGGCTTGGAGGAAGTTTTCCATCCTTCAGAAGCTTGTGCAGCCTCCCATTTTCCCTTTCTTTGCGAGCATTCCCATTCTCCTCCTTCTCTGCAACAGCAGAGAGAAGCTGCAAAGACCTCGTATCTTACAGAGTGGTCTAGGTGAATGGCTGAAGGCAGCACTTCTAAGCAGAAATGAGTGAAGGTAGATGGGCCAGGAAAGAAAACAATGTGCAGCATTTTATGGAGGCAGGGAGAGAAGGAGAAGAAGTTAGAAACTAGCGTTTATAGGAGGAAGCAAGATGAGGGGGTGTAGGGCTGTCTGCGTTAGGGAAGTCTGTGTGATGATCCTAGGCGGAAAGGAAGGTGACTAGGGTATTTCTGCAATGACCAACCCTACCCAAGCACACACAGGTTTTCCCAGATTCTTGGGGCTGTGGACTAGCTGATACCATCTCCCAACCCAGCTGCATGCTCCAAGCCCCTGCTCTCTGGAGACGTTGATGTCTGTGCTGCCCTGTACCCCGAAGGATGTAGTAACACTAATGCATGCTGGAAGGGAGGTAAATTAAATAGGGGATGACATCAGCCTTTATCCAGTCCTACTTGATACAGTCTTGGTTTTCATTCTAATAAAACTGATAAGGGAGCTGGTAGCTCTTGGTTGTTGCAGCCAACAACCTTCTTGTTTTCACAGCTTTTCCATGCAATTGTGTGAGATACAGTGACCATACAGCTTCCAGCCTTTCCCCAGTCCCTAGCCCTAGTTGATCCCTATCCCAGATCCTGTCTGAATGATGTAGCACTTATCTCCCCACCCAGGGGAACCCTTGTGCAAAGTTGTCGGGGCTGCCCCAGCTGGCCTGTCTGTCCTGGCCACAGCTCAGGCTGGGCATACAGATCAGTTGTGTGAGCTCTGTGAACGTGATAAGCATCCAGGAGCAGCAGGAGCTGTGAAACGCAGGGGTACCCTCAGCTGCATAAAACAGAATTGGAAGAATCAGGCAAAAAATAAAGTGACAAATTCAAATAGAGAAGATGTATCTGAAAATCAGTACTTTAAGGTAAGAAGTATAAATAGTAGTATAAAATCAATGGGATCTAATAACTTTTGTACACATTCTAAACAGGAAAAAGCAGAGCCCATGAGGAAGAGAGTGAAAAATAGTAGAAGAAATATACAAGAAAAATGTAATATCAGATTAAAACATTTATTGGCTGGGAAGTATATTTAAAATTTCAGATGAAAGCCCCCAAAACTTTTGTCTGATGTTCTCCTAAAAGTAATGGAGTAGGCTTCAGTTAATTTCTCCATAAAAATTAGTGAGGAAAAGTTTCACAAAAATTGGCGTTTTAGTAATGGGTCTACGGTTTCTGATGTGATTTAATTTTCCTGGGTCTGACATATTGAGAATTAAAATAGAATGACGTTTTTTAAAACTGTCAGTAATCACTGCTCTTATCAATCGTTACCCAATGAGGCGCCATTTGTATCAGCTAACTTTGCCTTGGACTGCTGCAGCTTTTTTTCTTAGTCTCCTTTGTACATTCGCAAAGTAATGAAGTTATTAAGCTTCATCCCTCCATTTCTGTTTTTAAAATTTATATCCTCCCCACACACTTCCTGTCATGCTCAAATGAAAACTGAAACAAGCAGAGCATTTCTTTTCCTTGCACTTACAAGCATCCATGCTATTTTAAAATAGTATTTCTGACTGTCTGCTTATGGTTTGGTATCTCCATACCACAGCCCTTAAAAAATGCTAATGGTCTAAGAGTCCATCTTTTTTTTTTTCTATCTGCATGCCCCGGAATTAATGTTTAAAATCTCTCCTTCTTCTGTTGCAATGTTTTTTAACCAGACAACTGACAGTCTTTGTTCTGATTTCATTTTCAAGATCACACTTTACTGCTAGATTGGGGCTCATATTCTCTAATTGAGCACAATCACATATGTTGTCAGGGTCAACAGCAGGCCTTTAATAATTTTGTGATATTTGAAGAGAAATAAGTTTTGTCATTTATTAGCAAAATGCCTTCTGTTGCAATGTTTTTTAACCAGACAACTGACAGTCTTTGTTCTGATTTCATTTTCAAGATCACACTTTACTGCTAGATTGGGGCTCATATTCTCTAATTGAGCACAATCACATATGTTGTCAGGGTCAACAGCAGGCCTTTAATAATTTTGTGATATTTGAAGAGAAATAAGTTTTGTCATTTATTAGCAAAATGCCCACTTGCAGAGCACAATCACATATGTTGTCAGGGTCAATAGCAGGCCTTTAATATTTTTGTGATATTTGAAGAGAAATAGGTTTTGTCATTTATTAGCAAAATGTCCACTTGCAAAATCAGAAGACTTAACCTAACATACAGTTTGCAATTCCCCACACATAAAGCTTACTTTCCAAAGCAAAAATACATGAAATGGTATTTCACAATGTTCCCCACAATTTTCACAGGCTGCTGTAACTCTTATCTGCCTGTGTATGTCTCTTCCTACAATATCAAAGAGCAAGGTAGAAATACTGTATAACAGACAAGATTACGGATAGGAGAAGTACTTCCTAATAGAAGACTCTATTCAGTCTCCATTAAGCTCTCCCAATCCTACCTGAACAAGTGTAATACTGTGAAGAAGTCCAGAATGTACTCTTTTTTAATGGAAACTTTGTAGTTTTTAAACTGTTTTTCTTATTATTTCAGAGTGAAAAAGTTTTCATCTCCATAAGTAAAAAGCATAACCCGAGAAAAACAAGTTCTCCCCTCTTTCTTTCACATTTCACAGCTCTTATTTTGTTCTTTTCCTGTTACAGTCTCACACTTCTACACAGAGTGAAAATTATGTGTAATCTGAGTAGTAGTTCATGTAGGTTCACTGCTGTATCATGTACAGTGTTTTATGTCAGTGATTTCCAAACTTTCTTTTTCCGAGGATTCCTCTGGCATGTGACTTAACTTCCCAGAGCCTTTGCGTTCTCCACCTAAGTTCCCTCTTCTTGTCCATCTGGTGCTACCCAGCTCTTCTTACCCAGCTCCAGGTCCGTTCCCTTTCCACCGGATCCTGATATCCCTCTTTCTTGCATTCATCCCTAACCAGCCTTTCCTCGTGCCCTCAGGTTCATTTATCATTCTCTTCCCAGCCATGTCAGAATAACTTTTCCCATTCTTGGAGCTTCAATGTTTTTCCCTTGAGAAGGAAATGAGGGTATGGCAACAGGATTTTTGCTGCTTCCATGACTGACCTTCTGCTTTGCCTACACAGCCACATTTTCTCCCTTTTCCTTCCTAGCAAAACTAGATTTCCTGCTGTCTAAACCAGAGATTGCTGGTTCGGGGGACAGGTGCTGTCACGATAGTCTCCTGGTGTGCAGCAGTTACCCCTGGGGAGCAGCAAGTATTTTATGTCACCTTTGAATGCACCCCTGTCTCTTTGTCTGCAAGTATTTGACATTTAACATTTGAATATCTAAAATGCTTCAGCATCTGACTGCTCTGGGCTGTTGCTCATGCTGTCATCCTTTTTCCAGCACAGTCCTTTTGGAAATGTTAAGATATAATTCACGGTGAATAAATATTTATCTATTTGAATCTAATGTGGTGTAATTCTATGGACCTGATCCTGAAATGTTTCTTTTGCCCATTTTCAGAAAAAATTTGCACTAAAGTTAATGGCTCAAGACTTTTTGTTACTGTTATAATGTCATTGAAAAAGAGAAAAACCCTGTCAGAAGCATTCATTTTTACATAGCAGTGCATCTCTCTCTTAGATGAGGAGAATCAACCAGAAAACAAATATAATTGAGATCTTTAGGCATTACAGGCATTACACAGCAAATGGAAATGTTTTTATAGAAGGGTTTGATATGACAGGTTAGAAATCATTTTCATTTCTTTCAAATTGGCATCTTACATTCCCAGAGGCTTTGACTTGGGTTTAAAGAGCACAGAGAAGAATACTGTCTCCAGAAAAAGCTATCCTGTGTAATTTCTTTCTTCTTTGCCTGCAATCAATCATTCTTTCAGTGAGGCTGATCTCATGTGCTGCTCCTTGGTTGCAGGATACTTCTTGCTGTAGGATACTCATGTCTGTCGCTTACTGTAATATGATCATCCAGTTTGCTAGGTGTAGTCATCTGGGGCTAGGTTCTTGAAGCTGGTATTCTGATTTGGTTTAATGTGAGAAGGGTGTTTTTCCTTTCCTTCATTGTTAAATGCTTTTCAAAAAGTGGAAGATGTGTGTGCTGGTTTTGGCTGGGATAGAGTTAATTTTTTTCATAGTAGCTAGTATGAGGCTGTGTTTTAGATCTGTGCTGAGAATAATGTTGATAACACTGATGTTTTAGTCGTTGCCAAGCAATGCTTACATTAAGCCAAGGACTTTTTGAGCTTCTCCTACTGCCCCTGCCCTCCCAGCTTCTCCTCTACAAGAAACTGGGAGGAGACACAGCCAGGACAGCTGACCCAGACTGGGCAAAGGGATATTCCATACCATAAGATGTCATGCTCAGTATATAAGCCAGGGGAGTTGGTCAGGAGGCACAATCACTGCTCGGGGACTGGCAGGGCATCAGTGGGAAGGTGGTGAACGGTTGCTCCACTTGTTTTTCTTGGCTTTTGTTTTTGTTGTTTTCCTTTTAATTATAATTCATTATTACTATTATTAGTAGTAGTAGCAGTAGTATTTTATTATTTATTTTATTTTGTTATTTCAATCATTACAATCATTAAGGGGGGGTGAGAAAGCCACTATGTGGTGGTTATTGCTGGCTGAAGTTAAACCACAACAATGTGCAAAGCTCTCATTTGGGGAACATGCAACAATAATTTTTCTGTCTATTTTAGCTATCCTTTTGAGATTTGTAGTCACTGACTTTTTTGGTCTCAGACCTGGAACAACAGATGTATCATTCAAACTGACAGTCCAACATTGATTTTAAAAAGCTAATGTTAATAATTTGAAGTTCATGCTTTTAGTAAGAAGTTTAGTATTCATGAGGCTCTTTTTGTTCTGGAAAAAGGATTTTTCTCATTTTGGCCAAAACAAGAAAAAATTAGCACAAGGTAATTGTGTAGGTCAGTGACAAGGATATTAACCTGGCAGTGGGGAAGAGCCAGATCACCAGAAATGGGGAGTTAGGCTATTGCTTGTGAGTATCTCCTACTCTATGCTATCTCTTGCTATTAAAACTCTTCTGTTTTATAGACTTGTTGACAACAGAGTCAAGGTTAAGGAAACTGACTGTAATCCACTGGTTTGGGTATTCATCTGGCATATTGGAAAACCAACTGTATGTTCCAGCCCCACAGGCATAAAGCTTTCTGCTAGAAAGGCAGGAGTGAATTATGGATGACTGAAACACATTACAGAAAATTACATTAGCATATGTAACACAGAGAGGGTTAAGTGTAATTACAGTAGCTGTACACAACAAAGTATAGATGGGTAGAAAAACAGTGGGACTTTTTTTTGAGTAACCTTGGTGTGCTTGGAGAAGCAGATTGCAGGCTTCCTTTGGTTTGTATAGTCTGAATATTTGCCTGGAGCCCTTTTTTTTTGCCAAAGCCCAGTATGTAGCACAGATGTGAGGTTAATGATCAATTCATATTAAGCTTTGGATGAACTAGTATTAGACAATTCAGGTCTTATATGCCCCCAAATGCTCAGAGAATTTGAATAAAAGCCCTTTGCTTCCTTCACATGGTAATTTTGCATGCTCTTAGTGGTTGCAGGTTGGAATTGTAGGGATGATCAACCAGGTCGCTACAACTGTACATTTGCCAGGGGACCAGGGAGTGGAAAATAAATACATGAAGACAGAGAATTTTTGGAACCACAGTAGAAAGGTCTCTTAGTCCAGTTCTCAGTCTAGAATATGTATAGCTGCTGCCCATCCAGCAGAGACTTCATTGGAAGTTGAAAGACCTCAGACTTTTTGAGGCATTTTTTTTAAGGACATATTTTAAGTCCTTTTAAAAAATCCTCAGCTTTTAGTTTAAGCTTCAGTGAAGTTGATTTCAATCACCTCTTGAGTACATTATGTCCTTCCACTACCTGTTGTTTCTGGTTGTAACGGGAATATTCACCAACCCTTTATTTGGGATTGAAAGCCATTCTGACAGCAGGGATACAACTTTCGATGACTGACTAAATCTAAAATGAGGGAATTATGGGTTATGGCAATTAGCAAATGATGCTGGTGGTGTAATCAGGTGAACTTCATGCACTCCTGCCTTCTAAATGTTCTTCTTATCAGCATATTGCAGGAAGCTGGTGTCTTTGTGCGTAGTCCTATAAATGTTCTGTTGTCTCAGTGAATTCATTAAACTTATGATCTTTCCTGTCTCTGCTTTCCTAGACTCTCTCTGTTTTTCTCATAACCACTCAGAAAAAAATAGTTCCAGTCTTACCAGTGCTTAACCTTATGTTTTGTTACTTGTTAGGTAGCCTTGTGTTTTGTATTTTAATACCAAGAGTACCTCTTAAACTGCATGACTGCATGACTCTAATTCACCCTGTGTGTGTATGTGCTAGAGTGCTTCAAATTGTTTCAACATCCTGCTTATACAAGAACGTTTCATGGTTTCTTTATGCTTATGCTGGAAGAAAGTTGTAAATGAGCTTTAAGAAGACAGAAATCTTCCTCTCCCATCTTTCTTTCTCTCCCCACCTCACAGCCACTGTAGTATACTAATGGAGTGTTTCTGTGAATATCAAGCGTTGAAGCTGTAGGGTTCATGCCTAGTGCTTCCTCCCCACGCTAATCCAGCTCTGTGTGGTAGTCTTGCTGAAATTTATTGCTTACCGGGGGAGCGAGAACTACGTGCGCTGCAGGGCTCCAGGTTCTATCACAGCCCTGGTCAGACTCCTTTGTGTATACAGTCCATAGAGTTACTATTCATTCTGTAAATTAATCTGCTATATTCTTTTAGCAATGGAAACTAAATGCATCATACTAGAATAAAATCAATGTCCTCCGTATCAGTCACCAGGGGTCTCTTGATCTCTTTCTACAAAGGATTTTGTTATTCAGACATTCCCCACAAGCTGTCAAATGGTCCAACTCAATAACAACTAATAAAGCAAGCACCCCTTAAAATTTTCCCCAGGGAATCTTTTTAAATTGAACAGGGAGTAATAAATCTTGTAGTGTCAATAACGATGAAGATGTTAATTTGGTTGAGTCTGCTGTGTGCCTCCTCAAGTGAAATTTCAAACGCTGTTCTGGGAAGATGGCTGCTGCTTGAATTCCCTCCGTTGCTCTCTGCCTGCAGCAACAGCTTCAAATCTGTGGCAAGGGTTATCTGAGATGGGCTGTATAACAAAAGAATGTTCTGGAGATCTGGTTTCTTTCTCAACCCTTTGAAATCCCAGCTACTGATTTTAGTGTTGCCCTGAAATGAAAGTTAGATGCCAGGGATGAATGTGCTGATAACACTTTCTCGGATGGCTAACTGATACGGTCTCTAGCACGTAGCAGAAATCTGTCCATCTGCTTAGCATAGCACGAGTCTGATTTACTATACCACACAAATCTGGTTTAACACTAGTATCAATAACATAATTTTCTTTATTATACAAACTGAATAGAAAGGGGGTTTATGGTGTAAATTCAGTCTATTAAGGGCATTTCTGTGCATAAATTGTACTAGATGTTCTTTTCATCCTTTTTAGCACAGATTTTTTTCACAGATGTCATTTTTGGGCATTAGACAATTTTTTTTTTTTTGTCCTCCTGCTGTTGTGAAAGGAGAACTGCAAGTACTGACATTAAACATTTTGGGAAATTTGTTCTGTTCTTTTTATAACAAGTGAAAGCAGTCCTGCTAGAACTCAAACCTTGCAGTGACTTAAATTTCTATTTTAGTGTGTTATTTCTTAGGTACTCGGTATCCTCATAAGGAAACTAATAAAGGGACTACTTGCAAAGTCCCAATGGCATCCTTACTTCATATAATCATGTTTTTATTTTTTCATCTTTTTTAAAAAAAATTGTATCTGCAATGGAAACAAGATGTCAGCATTAAGCATGACTACTAAAGTATGTTTTCAATATAAATTTGTAACATGAGATAACAAATGCTGAAGTTTTCTGTTTGCGAGATGTTAATTTCTGAGCTTTGGCTGGGCACCAGAGCAGCCTGGAGATGGTACAGTTAAGGAACTACGTGGCCGCTTTGAGATTCTTATTCAATATTTTAAAAAAACTATTTTATTAATTCCATCATGCTAAATTTAGGAAGTTTTCCTTTTCTTAGCTGCTTAATCCACTTCAGAGTTTGTTTAAGCTCTTTGTGGGTGATGCAGGAAAGTATTTAATTTGGATACTAAGCAGCCAAGGAGACCTAATAGTCTTTATCCATCAGCTTTCGTAATCAAGAGCCAGCATTGCACTCGCTGTGACTCAGACCTGGCACTGGCCCAGGTTGCCCAGAGAAGCTGTGGATGCCCCATCCCTGGAGGCATTCAAGGCCAGGCTGGATGAGGCTTTGAGCAACCTGGGCTAGTGGGAGGTGTCCCTGCCCATGGCAGGGGGGAGGAAACAGAATATCTTTAAGGTCCCTTCCAACCCAAACCATTCTGTGATTCTATGATTCTATGCATGCACAGAGGTTCTACTTGTCAAGCACACAAGGCAAAACAACAGTTAGTATGATGTATGTGTTTTTTGACACCCCAGCTGCAAGTCACTTGAGCATGTTTACAATCCTCCTCGACAGTCTTCCATTACTGTTCCACACCCGGTGCCGCCTGGCTTCCCTGCTCCTGGCTGGGCCAGTGGGATGGGACTGGCTGCCAGGCCCTGCAGGTTGTGTGGGGTCCCCATTGAGCTCCCCAAGTGTAGCCGTGCAGATAAAGCAGGCATTACTTCACATCCTCTCCTTGTGGGCAGGAAACTTGAGCAAGAAAACGCCATCCATCTGCGTGAGCATGGGCAGAGCGTGGATGCTGACCTGGATCTCGCACGTACGGGTGGAGGTCGCTCTTCCTCACACGTTATTTATCATGGTTCACAGGCACAGCTACTGTCACGCACATGGTGCCAGGGGAGCCGTTCTGGTGAGTGACTCTGGAAATGGTGGAGCGTGCACAAACAGACCAAATTGTGCTGATATAAAGTGAAAACACGCGTGTCTTAAAATGCACAGAGATAAAACTGGTTTTACGGTAGGTAAGCCTTAGTAAGAGGGACTCGGTTTGTGGGGTTTTGGTTTTTTTTTTGTTTTTTT
>NW_010128809.1:12347-12968 GCF_000699245.1 Pterocles gutturalis | reverse complement strand
CTCCGTGCTGCCCGCCGCGCTGCCACAGCCCTGCTGCCCGGCCCGGGGAGCCCGGGGGTTGATTCCACCTTCAGCAGCTCAAGAAGCTGTCCGAAACCAGGTTAAGGAGATTGGGAAAGAAAATAATCCCATTGGTGACAGCCCGGGACTCCCCCGGCGCAGCCTGCTGCTGTGATCCTCTGACCTGCGCCAGGCCCTCCCGGGCGGCTGGCAGGCTGCGGGGGAGCCGCTGACACAGCCCTTGGAGGTGCAGATCTGTGTTTCAATCAAATAGAAACACCAGAAACCCCTCAGCTCTGCAGGGCTCCTCGCCCAGCCTTCAGCACTGTCCTGGAAGGGGTCCAGGTGTGTGTTTCTCTTTTTGGCAGGCCAGGAGCCTGCTCTGCAGGCAGGAATTAGCGCGTTTCTTGCAGAAAGAGGAATGCTTTAATGTGTTAAATTCCGATCTAATCTTCACCCTTTTTTCCTTATTTTGGAAAGTAAAAGCCTCTTAGATGGAGTCAGAGGGGCAACGTGCCCTGCGGAGAGGGGTGGCTCAGTGTGACTGGAACCAGCCCTCCCAAATGCCGGGGCAGAATCACGCCCCGCTCGAGGGGCTGCCTGCGGAGGCTGGAGGCCGGG
>NW_010128809.1:486-12316 GCF_000699245.1 Pterocles gutturalis | reverse complement strand
AGGCTCTGCAAGGCTGCGTGTTGGGTGTGTGGGTGGAGTGGCCTGTGAATGAGCTTGCCTCAGCCTGTGTGTGTAAGAGAGGAAGAAAAAAATTCAGTTCTGGGAGCAGAAAAGAGGTTTGGAGACAGCTGACAAGGACAGCGGCGGCTGGAGGAAGGCCCTTGTTTCATGCTGCCGTAAGCGTCACTGGGCTGTGCAGGAGGGACCCAGCGGGCAGCATGGGGTCTGTGGAACGAGTGCTTAGCTTAAAGAGTGTACTTTGTTGTAATTTTAATAAAGCTCTGTGAAACGACCACAGCCTCTTCTAAAGGGTTTTCATGCACTGAAACCTCCCCAAAGTCCCTCTTGTGTTAAATGGCTGGTGTTGCGGGGAAGCTGCTGTGCTGCAGGGGATCCCGTGGATGAGGTGGGGGTGTCTCTGACATGAGGGATTCGAACAACTCGCTAATTCCTTCTCACGGGGGGTCTGCAGCAGTCAGTGAGGGCGAGTGATCCAGCCAAACTGTAAGGACTGGGCAACAGCACGTGTTTCTGCTGCTCGGTTCTTGCTAGTGGCCGAACCTGTCAGCAGTTCCACGCAGCTTTAGCGCTGTTCCTCATCTTGGAGGGTTTAGTTCTTCCCATCTTGGAAGAAGTACTGGGTCATGCTTTGCTCTTCACTAAACAGATGGAGTTTCTCTGCTTGAACCCTGACTGCAGTGAAATCTTCCCTGGAAGAGAGGACTTTTCTCCTGCAAGTGACAGATGTATGACATTCTAAGGTGACATTAGGGGTTTGTAATTCACCTGCTGTGAATGCTCTGTGGCACGTGCTGTGCCTGCACTGGAGGGTTAAGTGTCGTTTGAGAAGTAGAGACCTGTGTTAGCAGAGGCAGAGTGGCAGGAGTGCGGGGAGGGGAAGGACAGCTGTAGCAGCAGAACCCCGTGTTTCTCTGAGCCGGTTGCCTGCGCTGTCGTCAGTGCAGCCTGGGTTACACACTGTGTCCTTACAAAGGCTGAAGGATGTGAGCAGGAGCAGAGGTACCCTGTGTCAGGGGGGACGGTCTCCGGGCGGTTCCCCCCGCCAGCCCCTGGCTGTGACTTTATATCAAGAAGGAGTTAACGAGCTGCAGATGATCCAGCAAAACTGTAAGCTTGTGTATGCAGTGCAGTCTGAGTGTATTTGGAAAGGAAAATCTCCTCATTTGGGGAAAGTCTCACGTCTCGTTTCCTCGTGACTGGACCCTGATGTCAGTGGCGCTGCAGAAAAGGGGAAAAACGGCCCAAGAATGTCTTGGTGTGGCAGCAGGTGGGTGCCGCACTGTACGTCGGATCAAAACTGAACAGTCTGCTCGTGGAAGACAGCTGTGAAGGGAACATGGCATCTTGTTCAGTGCAAAATTTGGAAGCTGTTTTGCAGCTTGGGGCTTCAACAGTTTCTGGCCGACAGAAAGGAAAGCTGTAAGGTGCTTAAAACAAAAATGACAGAACTGAAAGACCCAGGTGCTGTGTTTGGGTTCCTGAAATGGCCAGTCAGAATCTGATTTCATCGTTCTGTGAAAGATAGAACCATGTTAAACATCAAATCTCTGTTAGGATGTATTGCTGGAAGTTTTCCAGGAAGAACTGGTGCCTGGTGAGATGACAAATGCTGTGGTTTGGGATTTTATGGGTGGAAAATAAGTTAAACCTTCCCTCACACTGATACTGAAATGGTTTCTGTCGCTAGTATGAAAATACAGCTGACTGCGTGTGGTTCTCTGTGCTTGCCGGGCAGTTCTAGCTGACTGGTGATGACAGTTTGCCTTTTGCATTTGACCGTGGCTTGGCACTAACCGCTTGCTGCACAAGTTTCACTGGTTTGGTTTGGATCAGATCTGTAAATCTGTGCCGGAGCTTCGGGAGGAGAGTCCGTGGCCTGCAAAGGTGAGTAAAGCCGTGTTTGTCCTGAGCGCAGCATTGTGGCTGTGGGACGGGGAAGGGGATTTGTTCCTCCTTAGCTCTGAGCAGGGGGACTGGGGGTAAGTCACCCGTAAAGCTTGGGGAGCGATGGAAGTGCACACACCAGCGAACGAAGTCATACGAGATGCAGATCCTGGCTGTACTGCAGCGCTCCTGGGGCTGTGTGCGTTCAGTTTGGGTCTCTCGCGCGTGTTATCAAGTCTTTTTCCCATGTTTTCTCATGGTGAGGCCTCCCATCCCCAAGCAGGGAGCTGGTGCTAGCTACGGGATGTGGTTCACGCAGGGTGTGTTAATAACGCAGCAGCACGCGATCCTGCCGCAGCATATTTCCTTGCGAGCTGCCTGGATGCGTTAAACTTTCCAGTGAATTATTTTGTGTCCTCTACCAGCAGCAGGAGACAAAATGCCGGCTGCTAGAGGACAGTAAAATCGTCTGAAACGCACACTATCATTTTCTGCTTGTCTTCAATTAAGCTGATTACCGGACCTCTTTGTTGTTCAGAGCTCGGGCCGTTTCGCACGCTGCCAGCACGTACTTTGGCAACTGCGGGCGCTGGGATTTCTTGCATTGTTTGAGTCTCTGCCATTGACCTTTGTGGTCGTTGTTCTGGCACTGCCTCTGCTCTGGCAGGGGTGCAAAGGGCATTATTCAAACCCTGAAAGAAAAGAGAAAGAATTGCTTTAAAGGCATTGAGGGCTCTTTGTAATTGGTGGCTCCTAGGGTCATTGCTGCAAAAGAAGGGGAAGTGCTGGGGCTGTCAGGGTAATTATAACCTTTTTTTATTGTTCTCATCCCCAGTCTAGATGACAGTGGTGTCATTTATAGTGAGTCATAAAAATATGCCTTCCATACAGAGTTTAGATGGAGTCCCTTTAGGACTAAGCAGGGAAAATCCTGGTTTTGGTGCTTCGCGGGAAGTCTGGTAGCTGTTGGAAGCACTGGCTGTGTCCTGGGGGCTGCGGAGGGCTCTGCTGGAGAGCTCGATGGGGCTGGAGCCCTGTCGCAGACCGTGCCGTGGATGCTGGTACCACAGCATTCAAGGAGACCCACCTCTCCCTGCTGCTGGAGACCAGCACGATACACGGGCCATCGGCCTCGTCGCAAGAGTGGCCACGTAACCCGCTCCTGCCACCGTCCCCCATGGCTGCGGCGGCGGTTGCTCCACTCCGGTGAATTGTTTGCGTGGGCTGTGCCGGGAGCCTTGTACCTTGGACCCGCTGGAGGTCGGGCACAGGGCTGGCTCTGGTGATGGAGCGGTGCTCGGCTCGCCGGCACAGTGCCCAGGTTGGGGAAGGGCTGAATGCGCGACTCTCCCTTTTCTTCCCCATCCCCTCTGGAGCTTTTGTGCCCTTGCCAGGTGCCTGCGGTCGGTCTGGACCAGCCGGCCCTGTGGAGGGGTCTCTGGTGTTGCTGGTGGGCTGATGCGAAGGGCCGATGAGGCCTTAGGAGTATAGTACAGCTTCTGCCCTAATGATTTAATTGCATTTGCGTGGTATTGTGCAGCTTGAAATTGGCTGGAGCAAGATCTTGTACTCGATGTGCTGTTGCAGAATAAACGCCAGAGCGCTGGGATTGGAACAAGAGTTTCGTAACCCCAGGCTCGCCAGCGCTGAGCGGGGCTGGGGGCCAGGCAGCAGCGTGCTGGGCTGTCCCGCTCAGCCCGGCCAGGCTGTAGTTCCCTTCCCCCTGGGACCTGTACCTCTGCAGCGCTTCCCTGCAGTGGGACAGGGACAGCCCCGAGGAGGTGAGACCCCCAGTCGTGCCACAGCGGCCTGAGGAGCCTGGTCTCCCCAGGGTGACTGTCCTCTTTGTGTTTCTTTGAACCTGTAAATGAACCCGAGCATGAAACATGAGGCGTAACGAGCCCTGGTGTGGCCGGAGCTGAAAGCCCCAGCTCTCTGCGTTGTGCGTCGGTGCTGAGTTTCAGCTATTTTCTGCTGGAGAAGTAAATCGCTCCAGCGGACAATCCAGGCACGTGACTGCTGAGGCATGGTCATGGAAAATTGGCTCGGTTGTCATGTTTGTTTGCTCTGATATAACTCTTTATGACACTGCCATGCAGGTTTTTCCATGGCTGCTGGAATGTGTTAGTCTTTAGTTCTTCCCTTCTGCTATTTTTTCAAAGCAGCACTATCAGAGAAGCTGTATATAACCTTACATTTTATTGTTGGGGGTAATGAGTTACAGACTTCGGTAACCGACTGGAGCTTTTTCTTTTTTTTCTCTTTTTATAACAGATTAGCACAGAACCCCTCAGTTAATGTGGCTGTAGCTCAAGATGATGATTTATAGCAGGAGGAACTAAAAGATCAGTTGTTAGCTCTTCCGTTTTGATGAAATCGAATTTGCCTGATTTTCATCTCAACTGCTGCCTTTTTTTTCCTCTGGGGAGGGAGATAATAATTCTCTTGCTTTCTGCAGGTCTGGGTTGCTAAACTTATCAAGGGTTTCTCATCTGAGAAGGTGTTGACTGGCTTTGGTTTGTTCCCATGCAGAACACGCTGGTGTTTGTTTCTCTCTCTGCGGGGGAAGCGCGTGTGCTCATTACAGCAGGGAGCAGCCTTACGTTGGGATATAAAGGTCACAAGTGTTTCCTTTCACCTCTCCAGCTGGGAGGCAGACTGGCATACACGGGAGGTGGCAAGAAGTTTTTGCAGCTGAAGGAGCTTTTGGTGTGGTTTTCTTGAGGCAGACCTGCAGACCAGTCAGTCCTTTCCACGTAGAGGCTGTAGCCTCCTTCGTCTGGGTCTAGCAGAGCCCGTTTCCTCCTCTGCAGCAGCAGCAGTGCTGTTCCTGCGTCCCACGGTCTCTCCCCATCGCTCGGTGTGGGAGAGCTCTGGTACCAGCGGCGCTTTGTGTCCGGCTTGGTGACGATACGCTGACTTGCTCACCTCCCGTTAACTGTTTCCAGCATGAATATCAAGTAGTAACAGAATATTTTTGTTGTTGTTTTAATATATTCCAAGAAGTATTTTAACTGCTCTTTCCACCATTGCAGGTGAAGGGGAAGCAGGGTGTCTGGACACCGATGAGTGAGCTGCGATGGATAACAAAGACTCAGAAGCTGAGATCCACCCTCTGAAGACTGAGGATGTAAAAGTTCAAGAGAACCATGAAAACTCTGTGGAGAGAAGAATTATCAGCAAGCAGTCATCGCGACTGTCTCGGCTGTCCCGCTGGCGCACTGCCGCCTTCTTCATCTCGTTATTTCTGTGTCTGATCATTGTGTTTGCTTTCTCCTTTATCATTCCTTGCCCAGAGAGGCCAGTTTCGGAAAGAACATGGTTCCGAAACTATGAAGATGCAGGTGAGCTTGCTGTGGCAGCATAAATACTTACCAACAGTCCTTTTCCTTTTTGTGCCATGCATTTGGGTTGTGGGGCTCTACCTGGGCCCGCTCTGGAGCCCCACCTGCAGGGATGCTGCCCCTGGGGCCAGGGCTGTGAATGCCTGACCTGGATAGGCAGTGGCCCGTCATAATTGGAGTGGCCTTCCAGGAGGTGTTTACAGGGTCTGATGGAGAAATCAGAGGCTGCTCTGAAGTGCTAACAGGGTAGCAGGCTGGCCTCATTTGGAAAAAAAGAAATGGGGAAGGGTTATCTGGGAATAAATCTTTGTTGAAGTTTGGTTTGTAAAGTGCTCACTTGAAGCTTGAGCTGAGGTTTGGGGACAATTAAGCTTTTTTCCTCTGTCAGTATGACTTTCTGACTTTTCTCCATGACTAATAGGAAAGGGAGAAGAGGAATTGCATCTTGTTTTTTTTTTTTTTATAAATTGCACAGATTTATAGTTGCTTTAGTCGGCTCTTTCGCCTGGGTATTGCTCCCTGGTGGGTCAGCATTTGCTTCTGTGAAAGCTTTTCTTCATTCTTACGTGCAGTGGGTGTGTGCTGGTTGTGCTGTAGATGCAGAGATAGTGCTCCCAACAGGGACTGAGCTTTCTGTGGCAATGCAGAAATGCCAAGTTCTGCTACCCTGGGCTGAAGAAGGCTGCGTTTAGCTGAGAGTGAGAAAGATGGAATATCTGGGGCTGGATGTAGTGGGTTTTGCTTGTTTTTTTTTTTATATTTTGGGAACAGCAACTCCAAACTAAGACCAGAGTTGTTCTTTGTTCAACATAGTTCAAATTCAGGCTGCTTGGCTTTAAAAAAAGACAAATCCTCTGGGGGATAGCAAATTTAAAAAATCCTTTGGCACTAACTTCAAGTCCTTGGTACTCATGTAGACAGCTTTTTTTGATACAAAAGCCGATTTGTCCCCATGTTACCCTGTCAGAGATGGAGGCAGTGAGTAGGTCTCTAGGAATTTGAGTTTTTCTCCAGCCAGCTCTGCTGTTGGCTGAGGCAATCCTCACCAGTGCCTGGCTTGTGCTCTCTTTTACAGTGGCCTACCAGTTTCTCGCTATAGAAGATGTGAACGACGACAAGGTGCAAGATGTCATCTTTGCTCTCAGAGCCGGCAACGGCAGCAGCAGCTTCAACAGATCCTGTTTGGATGAAGGTAGTTGATTCAAAACCAGAAAACCTTGTAGTCAAAGGGCTGTTATTTCTCTTCTAGTTCTAATTCATGAGGTTGCTGTGGGACTGGGAGAGAAAACCAGGTTAGCTGGGTGGGGACAGGGACAGGGTGAGCCCCAGCTGTTGGTGGCGTGAAGCAGCACATGTTGGTGTGGGCAGCGCTCCCTCTGACGTCTCCTCTCCGCAGGGCTGCCCTCTCCTTGCGCCTTCCTCGCTGCTGTGTCGGGCACGAACGGCCGAGCGCTCTGGGAGAGGCCCACCGCTGAGGAGGTGGAGTGGATGGAGTGTGGCATCGCGCAGCTCGGCGCGGCGGAGGCCCCGGGCTGCCTGGTCGTGGGGAAGCCGGTGGCTCTGACAGCAGTGGACCTGCGGACGGGTGAGTGGGAGTGCTGCTGCTGGGCAGGGGACGGTGCCGCTCGCTGGCCTCACCCGGGGACCCCAGACCTGGGAGGCTGGGGACGTCGGCGTGATGTCAGTTGCTGGTGCGTGAGCAATGGGCACAGAGTATTTATTATCTTGAAAACTTTGCCAGAGCCTTTGCTGGGCTGTTGAGAAGCTCCTGTTCTCTCAGCCTGTCTGTTCCGAAGGCTGGACTCTGTTGTGGTGGTTTGTGCACACCCCACTGTAGTCTAAGACCAACTTTTCAGCAGCTTTTGAAGCAGGAGAAGCAGGCCCTGGCTGCAAACTTTGTACTCTTGGGGGCTGGACACAGCCCGCAGTGTTTCTCAGTCATTTGTGTGAGTGCTGGGAGTGCCTGCAGTGGCAAGAGGAGTGGGAGTTTGAGGGATTTATGATTTTAAAGTCATCAAGGAGAGCCCTTAGGATGAGTACTCACCAGTTTCAGTAGTCCAGGATTTTTCCTGTTTCCTCTGGAAGGCCGCCTTCATTTCTGATGGAGAAATTCATCATCATTTTGCCTAACGCAGGGTGAGGGTAAGGAGTGCCTGTCCTGCTCTAGGAACAGGGCAGCGACCATCTCTTACACCTCGAACCTTTCTTCCGTGAAATACGTTTCCATTTTGGGGGTCACTGTTGCAAAGGTTTTAAACAATGCAAGTTCTGCCTTGGAAACATGGCTAGGATCCCATCCTCTCTATGTGGTATTGAACCCCTCACGCCCTGTTTTGCAAAAATTGCTGTATAGCCCTAGGGAATCTGAGGAAAATCCAGTGTAACTTTAATTTCCAGTGTAGATGGAAGTGTAGGCACACGCAGAGCTGGAAAGCTTCAGTACCAGCTGAGAGATCTTAGCAGCATTTCCCTCACCAACAAGCTTTAGCACGGGTTATTTATAGACTATTGATGAGGTAGTTGCTTTTAGGTCAAAGTGTAGAAAGGTGGCTGCTGAGCCAAAGGCGTGTAACCAAAGACAGCCGTAAAGAAATAGCATGGAGAGAAGGAATCAGGCTAAGCCACAGGTCACAGCAACAGTCCGGTAAGAAAACATTCTGTGGATAAATTAAAAGCAGGAGATGAAAAATTGCTTCAGACAGAAAAGGGAATAACTCAGAAGTTGATGTATTTTCTACCTTTTTGTGATCAAATAGGTTAAAAGGGGTTTCGTAGAGTAGTTGACTTTTACTGGGGGTTAGGAGAGCAGATAGAATAAAATGTATTTAAATAGGCTAAATGTATTTAAAGTGTCAAAGTCTGACTTACATCACATTGTGCTAAAAACAGTAGTCAGAACAATCCTCAGCTGTTAATGATTCATCGTTGTGAGGGGCTGGTGAGAGTCCAGGGCGCTCAGGCTGCCCAGCCCCTGCTTGTAGGAAGATTGAAGGAGAGGAAGGCAGATTATCATCTGTAAATCTCTGATGTGGTTTTGATCTTTAAATGCTGATAAAGTTAGTGCTTTTCTATCAGTTCGAGTTGGGTTAAGCCTTGCTTTCTTCATTGCCAGAATAAGTGCCCTGAGCAAACAAGAAGGAAAGTGCAGGATTGCACGCTTCTGTCTGGGACAGGGAACATTCCTGCGTGTTTATCTTAGAGCAAACTGGGACACAAGAGTTTAAGATTAGCTGTTCCAGCTCAAAGCAACAGTCTGTGTAGCTGCGGATTCCCTCTCTGCCAGGGCCAGAAGCAGAGTCTTGAGGAAGAGGACCGGAGCAAGCCTTTTGTTACACCTTCTCTCTTCACCTTCTCCTCCATCTGCCAGCGTTGTGAGCAGGTCTGGTCTCCTACGGGATACAGCAGAAAGGGGACCACAGTGATCAGATGGGTGAAATTGCTTCTGTGCAAGAAATCACTAAATAAACTCCAGCCTGGAGAATGGGCGACAGGGAGAAGTGAGTCCTGAAAATTATCAGTGAGAAGTGTAAGAACAGGGAATTATGATTTCCTGTTGCAATTCTTTGTTAGCTCCATAGTTCTTTTATCAAGTGGATAGGTTCAGAAAAACAAAGAATTCTTCACATCCGCTGTATGGTGGATGCCAGGAGTTTACAAGTGTTCAGTACACAAGTGGCCACGGGCAAGGGAAGGGGTCTGACACTGCTCAGTGGAGAAGACCTGCCTTTAGCTCAGATCGTTTGTGGGGTGCAGACAGGGAGGGAAGTCTTTGGATGTGGGTCTGGACCTCATCCAGCCCCAAGCAAGCAGTCCTGCTTTGTGTCCTCTGCAGCTGCTTGAAGTGAGAGCTGAACTCAGGCATCTAAGTCCTCACTTTATTATTCCTTCTGGACCAAAAGGAAAAAAACCTTTCACCCAAGCTGGATTTGCTGTCCTGGCCCTTGTCTAATTTCCATCCCAGTTTCTGTTGCTGTGCTTCTGCTATGACCTCGGGCTCTGAGGAAGCACTGTAGCACTCAAGACGTCGGACAGGATAGTCCCATCTCCCCTTGATGGAGCAGGATGGGATTGGATTCACAGTTTGTGCTCTTTGGGGCTTGTGTTAGAGCACGAAAGCTTCTCAGGTCCTTTGTGTTGAATCCATCTCACTGTTACCCATTTCCATGAAGTCAGACTGCTCTTTTTAGAGAGTGAGATGCTTTCTCCAAAACTATATCCACTGTCTAATAACCAGCAAAGAATAGAGCCTGGTGCATTGAAATGCAAATTTCATCAGCCTGGTCCTGCTGTTGTCGCTTTGGGCTGTGCTGGAGCCAGGATACAGTTATTTAAAACTTAAGTTCTCTCCTTCCTTTACCTGCTTTTTTTCTTCAGGGGTAAAATCCTTTACCTTCCCATGATTTCCTAGGGACACTCTTCTACTTCACACCTGTTGTCATAGTAACAGATCCAAGGATTTTTGTCGGTGTGTCAGTAAAAGCTCAGGAGGAATCCTCCTGGAAATACACCTTGCTTAAAGTTATTGCAGGCAGGGTCAGGTAGTGATTCCTTGGCCTCCAGTACCACCACCTTCCTGACAAAGAACGGATGATTCCTCTGCATTCCTGAAAGGGTAATTTCTGTCTGTGACACTGTTTAAAGGGGAGGACAAGCATTTCCCCTCTGAGCACCTAGTCACTTAAGTCTTCCTTAAAAAGCAAACCCCCCATTGGTCCCCCCCCTCCCCGAATTCCGCTGCAGATTCCCCTGGGCAGCAGCTGGAAGGTGGCCAGCAGCCCTGGGCAGAGCGCTGGAGTAAAGTCACCCAAGTGGCCTGGAGCTCTCGGAGAGAAACTCGCCCCCGCAACCACCACTTTTTAAAAACCAAAGCTCTGCTACCTGTATTTACAAACAAGCTTGGATGTGCTGTGTGTGTTCTTTGAACGCAGGAGAGGTGGGATGCGAGCTGAGTTGTGGCTGGTCGGTCAGCGGGGAACATCTGCAGGAACATCTGCAGGAGGCATGTTGCAGCAAAAAAGGTTTTGTGATCACTGCAACGCTGCGATCAGAATTGAGCTGCTTTCTGCTTTTAAAATGTCTCTGCAGATATACGTACACAGCAGCAACGTTTTAGATCAGGGAACAGGGATTCTCTGTGGCGTGAACGGTCTGGGAAGGTTGTTAACCTGCGGCACGAGAGGAGCCAGCTGCCTTTGTGCCCTGTGCACTGGTTTGTGCCCTGTGCACTGGTTTGTGCCCAGGATGTGCGGGCAGCTGGCATTACTTTGCAATACAAGTTG
Source organism: Pterocles gutturalis (assembly GCF_000699245.1). Lineage (NCBI taxonomy): Eukaryota > Metazoa > Chordata > Aves > Pterocliformes > Pteroclidae > Pterocles > Pterocles gutturalis. The sequence goes on along the minus strand of NW_010128809.1, from coordinate 1,788 downwards.
AAATGGTGGGTACTGGGACTCCTTTGAAATGCAACAAAGTACCCCATCATGAGCATAGATGTGACTGGTTCTGGTGTTGATGGGCTCTAAATGGCTGGGTGCTGCAGAGCACTTCCAGGATCAGGGGTGTTAAAAGCCTGTCAGCCTGAAGTGCCTTTTAGTGAATGTTTCCTAATAACTCTGTCTTCCAGGGGAGGTTCAGTGGAGACAGTCCAGTGACTTTGGAGCTAATTATACTGTGCTGACGCCCGTGTCAGTGATTCCAGATGTGGACAGTGATGGAGTTCAGGACCTGATCATCTTCATTGCTACAGGAGATGAGGTATGTCACGCTGAAGCTATGATAAACCCAGTGGCCAGACTTTTTGCAGTAATGTTCTCTATCTCCATCTTGTCGTCTAAGAGGAAGTGTCCAGGGGCCTCTGATAACTGTGGGTTTGGGCTAGGTTCTTTCCCACCTGCAGAGATGTACTCCCAAATCAATGCAAGTCTTTTATGGTTTTAAAAAAAAAAAAAAAAAAAAAGCTGGCCAGGAATCCCTCCTCCTTTTCAGTCTGCGCTCCTCGTGCTGTGTGTGGAGTGAGCCTGGGCGAGATGAGCTTGCAGTTTTCTGGGCTCTGCTCAGAGAAGTGGAAGTGAACTAACCCTGACAGGTTTGGCTCTTAGATCGAAGCACAGCCGACAGCCAGCGCTTTCGTACCACCACTGCCCTTTTCGGATACCTTCTGTGTCTCTGCCTGTGGTCTGCCTTGCACAGCTCTCTTCCTAGTGTCACTGCGCTGGTTAACTCTGACTTGGGGTCACTTACTGAAACAGCTGCTGGTTGCGTTATCTCTCTTCCAATATTGCTTTTCCCATCTCTTAGAGCGGGACAGTCATGTAGCTAAAAGTGTTTTTATACTAAAACATCTGCGTCCATGGTTGGGTGGTGCAGCGACATCTGCATGCGCAGTCTGGCCTGTTTAAAGCGTACACAAGTCACAAGTTCCCTGCAAGTCTGATGGGAGGAGTGGGAGCCCCATGTCCTCATACCAGAGTCCTCCATAAGCAAATTGGGTTTTGCTGTCCAAGGCATTGTTGTTGCCAGAGTCATCAGAAATTCTATCCTCTATGCCTCCTACGTTTCTCTTCTGTTTTTTTTCCTCCCTGCTTTTTGCTATCCCAGTTATCTCAAGACTTTTTTTTTTTTATTTTTTTTAAATCTTAGGCAGCCAAGAAATGTTTGAATGTAGTCTCTGTTCTGCAAGACTGCCTTTTGATTTGTTTTCCATTTAACCTCTCCGGCTATCTTGGTATGAAATC
>NW_010128809.1:0-469 GCF_000699245.1 Pterocles gutturalis | reverse complement strand
CTTTCCCTCCAGACTTGGCAAGCACTCTGTCAACTTAGGTAAAAGTACGTTCTTTTTTGAGAAATCACACAAAATGTAGGGAGCTTGAGTGGAGCTCTGCAGCTTGGAAAAAGGCAGCCTCGTTGGAAGGGAGATTCAGAACTTAAGTAGCTTTGTGGCTAACAGGGGCTGAAGTTGAGCATTCAGTTAGACTGCCGTTTCCTGAAATGGCAGAGCTTTGAGCAGTGTGTGGGGAGACTCTGTGTGCTGGGGGTTCAGATGGCAGCTTTTACTGAGGATCTTGTTGACCCCTGCCTGCTGCAAGCTTCAGCATAAATACATCCAGGAAACTGTGGTGTTTTTCAGGATATATTGCCTGTAGCAGTGCACAGAGGTATTAAGCAATGCCGTGAGTACGGTGGTGTGCATTCTCACGCACTGTGTGAATACCTCTGGCTGTTACTGTCCTGGGGCAGCTTGTGGACCCGTG
>NW_010128808.1:0-500 GCF_000699245.1 Pterocles gutturalis | reverse complement strand
CCTTTCTATCTGGTTGAATTTCATGAATGTAAAATAGCAAATCTGTTAGAATTTATTTGGTGATAATTAGGTTATTCCTATCTCACCCATCTTCTTTCCTATTTCTGCTATCTTCTTCCCCAAAATAATTCTTCAGTAAAAGCACTTTTCCATAAAGCAGATGTGAGCTTATGAAGTAGTTATGGGAAAAGAATGTTTTGATACATAACAAGCTTCTTTTATTTTCTTTAGAAGAGACAGAGAAAATTCTTTAGGAACAAAGTGTGTACCAGCCTGAGGTATACACCAGAAATACTTCCTTTTGCTCCAGTATCCATTCTTGACAATACTACATAACTTGCCAATAGCAAAAATACTTTTAGAAGTAAATTAATATGACAACATCTTATTTTTCAGTTGAAATGACTCGAAGTTTCTAAGTCCCAACTGCACACCTACAGCAGGTTGTTACTTCGTTTTCATGCCAGTATTATATTGTACATCTATTGTAATTCATGATG